>NW_011153345.1:0-358 GCF_000146605.3 Meleagris gallopavo | reverse complement strand
GGCGATGCCCCCTATCGCCGCCTCCACCTGCGGGTCAGGGGGCTCTGAAACATCACTCCCGCTCCCACAGGGGTCATGGCCGCTGCCCTGCGCCCTTTACGTGTTGGAGGAGCGGGGCCTCCGTCGCTGGCAGCGATAGAAGGTGTCAACGCGGGAGTTCCAGGTGCCCGTGCCGAGGAGGGGCCTGCTGGGCCGTGTCTCGGAGTCACTTCGGGGGACAGCAGAAGTGATAATAGCAGAAGAAGTGAAATCCACCATTGCTTTTAGTGTCACGCGAGTGGAACTCGCCCGGCTGTCTCCACGAAGGAGGGAGAAGCTCCTTTTAGCAGACGGACAGGGTTCTCTGAATTTTATTTTC
>NW_011153344.1:0-323 GCF_000146605.3 Meleagris gallopavo | reverse complement strand
GGAGCCGCCCGCGGGGCTCTGCAGCAGCCCGATTTCTTCCCGCAGCAGCAGCAGCAGCAGCAGCAGCAAACTCTGCCCGTCCTGCTCCGCATGGGAGAGGAGTACTTCCTGCGCCTGGGCCACCTCACCAAGCGCCCCGCCGGCCCTTTCTCCGCCTCCTCCGGCGGCCACCTCCGGCCCGAAGCCTCCGCCGAGTTGTTGCGGGCGGCCGCGGCGCAGCTGCAGCGGTCGGGGAGCCCCGAAGGGGACGAATGAGCGGGTGAGGCGGTGGAAAAGAGAAGCGCTCCGAGGAGCCGCCCATCTCCCTGGACCTGACTTTCCAC
>NW_011153343.1:0-516 GCF_000146605.3 Meleagris gallopavo | reverse complement strand
CCCACAACCTCTCTGGGCAGCCTGTTCCAGCACCTCACCGCTCCCCCTGTAAAGAATTTCCCCCTGACATCCAACCCTAAATCTTCCCTCCCTCAACTTCAAACCATTTCCTCTTGTCCTGCAGTGATCTACAGTTTCTAGGAGTTGATTCCCCTCCTGTTTGTAGGCTCCCTTTAGGTACTGAAAGGCTGCAATGAGGTCAGCTTGAGCCTTCTTTTCTCCAGGCTGAACAAGCCCAGCTCCCTCAGCCTGTCTTTGTAGGGGAGGTGCTCCAGCCCCCTGATCATCTTCATGGCTCTCCTCTGGACCCTCTCCTACAGCTCCCTGTCTTTCTTGTACTGGAGGCTCCAGACCTGGACACAGTACTCCGGATGGGGCCTCAAAGAGCAGTAGAGTAGAGGGGAACAGTCACCTCCCTGTCCCTGCTGGCCACCCGTTTTCTGATGGAGCCCGAATACCATTTGCTTTCCGAGCTGCAAGAGCACACTGCTGGCTCATGTTAAGCTTTTCATCCAT
>NW_011153342.1:0-664 GCF_000146605.3 Meleagris gallopavo | reverse complement strand
GGCCGCCGCCACGGGGACGGGACGGGCTCGCTCGAGGATGGGGACTCGCTTCTGCTCGGTGCTGTCACCGCAGCGTCGCCCGCTGGGATGCCCGGGTGCTGCTGGCGGCTCGGTGGGCACAAGGGAGGAGTGAGGGATGCTCAGCCCCTGTCACGGCCGGCAGGGTGGCAGCTCCGGTGTCACTCCAGCAGGCGCAGCAGGAAGCCGGTGGGGCATCCCCGTGGCCGGCGGCCAGGCTGATCGGTGCCCTGCTGGCACGCTTCCCCATCGGACGCTGGTGCCAGAGGCTCCCTGCTTGCTATCCCCCGAGCAGCGAGCCCTGCTGCCGCATTGGGATGGGCACGCATGGATGGACCGCATCGGGTCCCACACGTATCCTGGAGCCTGGCTGCTGGCAGGATGGGTCACTGTCACCCAGCCAGCAGCAGTGACACCTAGGGACAGCAGGAGTCCCCCCGGCCACACGTCATCCCTCCCCACGACGAGGCAGCACCGGACACGCACCAGGGTCTGCCCGTGGGACGGGACCCGCGAGGCCATCGTGCTGGGGACCGGCCACCAGCGCCCTCGTCCCCGTACGCCACCGGGCTGCCGCCGAGGCTCCATCCCTAGCCAAGACGGGGTCACCCTGTGACCCAGCAGGGACGGCCGAGCACAGACTGCC
>NW_011153341.1:0-330 GCF_000146605.3 Meleagris gallopavo | reverse complement strand
TTGTGTCTCCAATGGAAGTAGCCTCGGAGGCTTCTTCATTTTCTACAGTCAACAACATGTCTTTCCCAGGCTCTGTGGCTCTGTATCTATCTATACATTAATACAAAGAATCTGACCGAGAGCTGAAGGGCAGAAGTGTTGGGTGGAAGGATGGCATCAGTGATAGACGAGGGACAGCAGAAAAGACTTGTTGCACTGCAGAGGAAGAGAAAAAGCCTTCCTTCTAATTACCTGCCTCAGTAAACTATCCAGCTGGCACCCAGTATCAGGGTATTAATTGATAACTCATGGATTCAAGATTCCGCAGTGTGATTCTTATAAGAAGGCATT
>NW_011153340.1:0-396 GCF_000146605.3 Meleagris gallopavo | reverse complement strand
CAATCTTGAAACCCGTTCTCAAACTGTTTAATCAGAACGAAAAGCAGGGCTGCATGCTTTTTGCCTCTCACACGGCTGTGTTCAGCCCACAAATCGAGCATGCAACTATTCGCTGAAAGCGAGGCCGGCACCGCACGCCCTCCCCGCGCACCGCAGTTGCTGAGCGCTGGGTGCGCAGCAGGGGCCGGGTGGGGCAGCGCCTGCCGGGCAGCGTCGGACACGGCTGGCACAATCCAGCCCCCTGCTAATGCAGGTGCCTACAGCACGTCCGACTCCTGGATAGGAGTAACAGAAACCTGAGCGTTTTTGTTTTTTTTTTCCTACAAATAACAGGAGTAGAAAAGTTTTCACCACGTGCAACACTACTCGGATTTGGGTTTTTTTTTGGTGTTTTTT
>NW_011153339.1:0-464 GCF_000146605.3 Meleagris gallopavo | reverse complement strand
TAAAAAAAATCAGAAAGAAAATGAAATTTCAATCTGTCCAAATAGATGAATGCAACCCCAGTGTGATGGAGCTGTAATAAAATAGCAACAATGCTTACAATGCAAATAATCAAACACTAATGGGATGGGGTTGGGGAGAAGGGGTGGGGGGGATGTATCCCCCTGATGTTGTATTTTGGAGAAAAAAATGCTCTAAGCCTCAATGGGAAATTCAGAGCCCCCCAAAACCGTTTCAGTGCCATCTCCCCTGCAGCAGCTGAGCAAAGCGCAGCATTAAGGGGCTGCGGCACGGCTTTGGGTGGGGGCTACAGGGAGATCCTGGAGTTCCACACACCCCTTAAGCTCCACAGGGAGGGGGGAGAGGCCCTGCAGACCCTTTGGCTTCATGCATTGAACTGAATTTGCTGCTTGGGTATATTTGACCCTGTTTCTTGGCCCAGATATGGTTCAAATATATATTTTTT
>NW_011153338.1:0-381 GCF_000146605.3 Meleagris gallopavo | reverse complement strand
ATACAAAGTCCTTCAGACAAGGAGAAACTTCCTCACTCCCTACAAGCAGACGAAAGGAAACAACTACACTGAACCACGGCAGATGGAAAGAGTCTCAAGCCTGCTGTGATGTCTGGCAGTGCTCATTCAGACCACAAGCTATGGCAATTATTGCTGCTCTCCGTGACGTGGGGAAAGCTACAGCCACCTGCACAGGGTCTGGTCTGGGGAGAACGTGAGTCCTCAGACCTACTGCCAGCACTTCAGGTAAAGGGTTGAACTCACACCAGGTTTGAACATCGCGTTTGTGGACACTGCTGAACAAACAGGAACCGTGGGAGGTGGGAGAGCGGCTCTGCAACGCCTCCAGAAATGAAAGCGATGTGCCCAGTTGTTGGGTAA
>NW_011153337.1:0-367 GCF_000146605.3 Meleagris gallopavo | reverse complement strand
GCGGCACCGCCGCCATCTTGGGCTCACATGACGCTGCGACCTCTCACCCCGCCGCCCGGAAGCGGAGCCGCCGCCTCCACAGCCTTGCCTCGCTCCCGCCGTTCGGGCGCCGTCGTGGTTCTCAGACAGATTTAATCGCAAATGCGCTTTGCTTCAAGCCGTCCAGGGCCTGGAAGAGAGAGAAAACCAGAGAACGCACTGACGCGGGAACGGCAGCGCTCTGGGGGCGCCGCGGGACACCATGGGAGCTGTAGTTCTTCGCGCTGCCGCACTTTACGGCAGGTCGTAGCAGGGAGGGAAAGCGCGCCGCTTTTTGCGACAGAAATAGCGCGGGAGCGGCGGTGGCGGCGTCTGAGGGAATCGCGGC
>NW_011153336.1:0-311 GCF_000146605.3 Meleagris gallopavo | reverse complement strand
GGGCAGGGCTCGGGCCCGTGCGGGAGCGCGGCGCCATCCGGGTCTCCTTTCGTCGTCCCTGGGCGAGCGGCCGCGATGCATCTCCACCAGGTGCTCACCGGCGCTGTCAACCCCGGGGACAACTGCTATTCGGTGGGCAGCGTCGAGGACGTCCCCTTCACGGTGAGGTGGGGAGGGGGGATCGGGAGGGCGTTTTGTAGGCCCGTGGGAGGCGCCGGAGGGGATTAACCTGCCGGGGCGGCCTACGGGGCCGGGGCCGTACGAGGGCGGAGGAGGGGCGGCTCGCCGTGTGGCGCTGCGGGCCGGGAGCT
>NW_011153335.1:0-451 GCF_000146605.3 Meleagris gallopavo | reverse complement strand
GATGGGATGGGGTTGGGGGATGATGATGTGGGGCCACAGTGCAGATAGAATGAGGATGGAGATAGGATGAGATGAACTGAGGGTAGGATGGGGATGGGATGGCATGGGATGGGGTGGGGTAGGGTGGGGTGGGGGATTAGATGGTACGAATGGGGTTGGAGGTAGGAATGGGGATGGGGTGAGCCCATCAGAGGGGCAGTGATGGGTTGTAGGTGGGAACAGAGACGGGAATCCCTTCGGATCGGTGCCGGGGGTGCCCAGTGGTGTGCTGCTGTAGGATGGCCGTTCCCGTGCGAGGTGGAGCCGGCGGTGTTCGAGGTGCCGCCGGGATACACGGTGCTAGGCGCGGGGCGCAACGAACCGCTGCGGGATGAAGACGACGACCTCCTGCAGTTCGCCATCCAGCAGAGCCTGCTGGACGCCGGCACTGAGACCGAGCAGGTGGGGGCGC
>NW_011153334.1:0-512 GCF_000146605.3 Meleagris gallopavo | reverse complement strand
AGGAAAAGTGCACCTTGAAGCAGGGGACGCCCTGCTGGCACTGCCTATCGCATTCACCACCACCATGTTTTTTCTCTCTCTTTTTTTCTGCAGATTGTTGGTTCTCTAGGGTCAGTAAGTAATAATGCCCCTAGTTCTATCTGGCATGCAAAAGTTGCCCGACTATTAATTCTCTATTAGCCCAAAGGTATAACCATGAGCACTCTAAAAGCATCTGCTCTACAAATCTTAGTGGTCTTTCAAAATCAATATATCAGGATACATTAAAGTTGAAGATCTCTTTCAAGGCAGTGAGAGATTAACACAGAACGGGTCCCTCCGGGATTTATTTCCATGTTGCAGAAAGTTGGGCTGCAGACCAAACATGTGTTTGTTCTTTTTAGTAGGTTAACAGTATTTCTTGTCATGATGCTATGTTTGCCTTGTCTCCATTCTCACACTTATAGTATTGTCAATCGAGGCCTTGATTGAGTTATAACGATTGTATCATTAATAGAATTACTGTTATTATT
>NW_011153333.1:0-363 GCF_000146605.3 Meleagris gallopavo | reverse complement strand
GGAGAAGGGGAAGTACAGGGGACTGATGCTTCCCTCCCTTCCTCCCCTACCTTCCACCAGGATGGCAGTGTCCATGTGCCCCCCGCCCTGCAGCCTTTTGTTGGTCAGGATGTGATCAAGCGACCCCCAGCCCCACTGCTGCGTTACATCGGTCCCAACCAACCTGGGGGGGGTCAGGGGGGACCACGTGTTCCCTCCTAAACGTTCGTGAGACCCTGAAATAAATAACGCTTCTATCTCTATTCTGAGAGCTACGTCTTTGTGTTCTCCCCTCACCAGGTTCCCGTAGCAATTGCCATCCCTGTGCCTCCCCAGGCAGCAAAATGACAGCAGGGGCTTAATGGGAGCCACATTTGGGGTGGG
>NW_011153332.1:0-325 GCF_000146605.3 Meleagris gallopavo | reverse complement strand
GCAGGCGGCCCGGCCGGCACCATCCGCCTGCATGGGGAACCCGGGCTCCGGGCCCGCATTGTCCTCCGCCTCGTCCCTCCCCTTCTGGCTCGGCTCCTCCTCGTAGTCCTCGTCGTAGTATTCCTCCAGGCCGCCGTCCGAGCCTCCGCTGCTGCCCGCGCCGTTGCTGCCCACGTCGGCGCCGAAGCAGAGGCGGGCCATGTTCTCTTTAACCGACTCGCAGATGGGCCGCTCCAGCCCGTCGCAGACGCAGTCGTTGAGCAGCACGGCCTTGGGCACGGCCAGCATGTCCTCGATGACGGCGCGACACTCGGGCGTGCAGCGC
>NW_011153331.1:0-604 GCF_000146605.3 Meleagris gallopavo | reverse complement strand
GTAAACCGTTGACAACAAGATACAGATTGCATGTGTGGGTCCACCTTGAGCTGTTTACGCTCTGCCTCAGGGACGTTGAGACCCCTGGATGACTCCTAGTGTTTTCCCATGGGTATGCACTCTGTGCCGCTGTGCTGGCTACGCTCGTACATATTCTCATGGCTGCCCTGTTCTTCACAGAATCACAGAATCACAGAATTGTAGGGGTTGGAAGGGACCTCTAGAGATCATCGAGACCAACCCCCCTGCCAAAGCAGGTTCCCTACACCAGGTCGCACAGGTAGGCGTCCAGGCGAGACTTGAATATCTCCAGAGAAGGAGACTCCACAACCTCCCTGGGCAGCCTGTTCCAGTGCTCCGTCACCCTCACCGTGAAGAAGTTCTTACGCACATTGGTGCGAAACTTCCTGTGCTGCAGCTTATGTCCGTTTCCCCTCGTCCTGTCTCCACGTACCACTGAAAAGAGACTGGCCTCACCACTATGGCCGCCACACCTCAGATATTTATAAACCTGGATCAGGTCCCCTCTCAGTCGTCTTTTCTCAAGGCTAAACAGACCCAGTTCACTTAGCCTTTCTTCATAGGGGAGATGCTCCAGGCCCTT
>NW_011153330.1:0-489 GCF_000146605.3 Meleagris gallopavo | reverse complement strand
AGCACCTGGCGGCTCCGGGGGTCCCACACGAAGGCCCTCCATTCGGCCAACACCTGCCCGCAGCTCCGCTTCTCCTTGTCCCGCGCCATATTCCCAAATAATCCCAAATAATCCCAAATAATCCCAATCCTAATCCCGACCTTCCCTCACCGGGACTCGAACCCGCGACTCCCCACCGTGCCTGCCGCTCTGCTTTATATAGCCTCGGTGGCCACGCCCCTTTATGCTAATGAAGGGGGCAGGGAGCCCTGCGGCCGTTCCCACCGCCCCCATTGAGAGATTCGGAGATTGGGGGGGGTCTTAAAGGGACCGCGCTGGGAAAGTGTTGATGGGGAGGGGAGCACTGGGGGATACTGGAGTGGGACTGGGGATAGTGGGAGAGTAACGGGGAGGTATCTGGGGGGAACTGGGAGCACTGGGGGGTAACTGGGAGGAACTGGGAGCACTGGGGGGTAACTGGGGATACTGGGAGGTATCTGGGGGGAACTG
>NW_011153329.1:0-314 GCF_000146605.3 Meleagris gallopavo | reverse complement strand
CTCACGGTTCTCTGGTTCACTGGCGATATGGCTGTCCCCTTCATTCTGGCCTCCTCCCAGGCCTGCCTGCCTGCAGCTCTGACCATTGGGGGGATGGGGGTGGTGGTCCCGCAGCATGGTGGGCTGGCTGTCCCTGACTGCTGTGCCTGGGGAGAGCCAGGCTTGAGCAGCTGCTGTGGCTTGCAGGAGAATCATAGAGTGGCTTAGGTTAGGTTTAGGGGACCTCATAGCTCACTCAGTCCCACCCCGTGCTGTGGGCAGGGCTGCCACCCACCAGCTCAGGCTGCCCAGGGCCCCATCCAACCTGGCCTCAA
>NW_011153328.1:0-447 GCF_000146605.3 Meleagris gallopavo | reverse complement strand
GCGGTTCGGTGCGCGGTGCGGCGGAGGCCCCTTCTCGTTCGTCTCGCGCGTCTGTCTGTCTGTTCGTTCATTTATTTGACTGGCGCGCGTTTGTGTGCGCGTTCACTCGTTGGAAGCTTTTCGTTCGGTTTCCTTTCCGCTCGGTGGCCCCGTAACGTCGGGTGTTTGGAGTCGGGGATTCGACACCCGGGAGTCGAGTGGGGGGAGGGGGGACGGGCGGGGGACGGCGACAAAAGAAAGGAAAGGGGGAAAAAAAATAACGGACAACCAAACTCCCGCAGCTCTGTCGGCCGACGTCCCCCGAGAAGAAGGAAGAAACGGACGGCAGCAGAGCAAACGAGCGCTCGCACGGACGTCGGACGGACGGCTTCGAGAAGAGAGGAGGAGGGGCCGGAGGAGGGGGGGGAAGCAGGGTGGAAAATACCAGAAAAACACGTGCAGGCGCTG
>NW_011153327.1:0-320 GCF_000146605.3 Meleagris gallopavo | reverse complement strand
GTGCGTGGGACCCGCCGTAGGGACGGTCCCCGCTTGCTCCCCCCCGAACCGACGAGCCGCCCCTCCCGAGGGGTCCCCGAGTGCGAGGGACCCCCGCGGGGCTGCTGAGAGTGAGGGGGATCCGCGGGACTGCCCCCAACACCGTGGGGCTGCGGCCACCCCACGCGCGGGGCTCGGTCCCCACCTCCCGCAGCGCCAGGGGAAGGGCTGAGTTTTGTCCCCGGGCTGTCCGTGCGTCCGTGCCGCTGGCAACGCGCAGTCGAGGCGTCCGTCTGGCGGTCCGTCCTGAGGGGCTCCGTCTGCCCGGTGGTCCCAGCGGG
>NW_011153326.1:0-365 GCF_000146605.3 Meleagris gallopavo | reverse complement strand
GACGGCCCGGCGCTGCAAAATGGCGGCGAACGAACCTCCCGGAGAGCCGCCTGGCTCCGCCCCCCTTCTCCTTCTTCCTCACTTCCGGCAGAGGTCCGAGAGGCGGCTGATGGGGTGGGCGCTGAGCGGTTCCCGCCCCTCTCGGAGCGTGATGGCTGAGCCTGCCTTTCGCGCAGCTTTGGTGCGCGACCGCCGTTCCCTCCGAGCGTTCTCCAGCAGCGCTGGGTTCCTTGCCTGGCTGAGTGGTCTCTTTTAGAGAGATGCTCTGACAAGGTCTGAGGGCTGTGACGTGGAAAGCAAAGAAGGAGAAAAAAAAAAGAAAAAAAAAGAAAAAAAAAGAGTTGGGAGAGTCTTCTTTTGGTTTT
>NW_011153325.1:0-455 GCF_000146605.3 Meleagris gallopavo | reverse complement strand
CCCGCCCCCCTTAGGCCCCCGCCTCTTCAAAGCCGCGCCTCATTGGGCAACACACCGCGAAGCCACGCCTCCATTTGCTGACGCATCAGGAAGTTCCCGCCCTTTCCTGACCACGCCTCCCGCAAAAGCTCCGCCCAATGGGAAAAAGCACTCGGGAAACCACGCCCACTCGAAGCCGCGCCCACAACCCTCGACATCACCCATTGGCCACGGCTTCTCTTGGTCTCGCCCCCGGAAACTCTCCCCGCTGCCGCTTTTCCGCCGTTCCAACGCCGCGCCGGAAGTGGACGTGACGTCATTTACACGCGCCGACGCGCTGCCTACAGCCGCGCACGCGCAGTGCCCTCCCTCAGCACACTTCCGTCCCTTGAAATACGTCACTTCCGGCTGCGGCCCTTCCGGGTGCGATGGACCCTGAGTTTGACGATGTGGTGGCTCCGGAGGACCTGATGGTG
>NW_011153324.1:0-558 GCF_000146605.3 Meleagris gallopavo | reverse complement strand
GCTGACAGCGGCTGTGCTCAGCCCTCAGACAGAAGGAACGCCGTTCCCGGCTGACAGCGGCATCCCGCTCCCTCCGCAGGCAAGCCGGGCCGGGGGCTCTCATACAGACACTACCAGCACCGAGGGGAAAGCGGGAGCCGCCATGCCCCTCCGCCGCCCTGCAGCAGGGCGCGGGGCTACGACGGGTTAACGCCGGAAAGCCAGAGCGAGCCCTCGGCGCGGCGCCCTTCGCCATTTTACCCCCACGCCCATCGCCCTCCTCCCGCCGCGCCGTGACAGGGCAGCCCCGGCCCCCGCTCCCCCGCTGCGGACGCGGGGAAACAGGAAAGCTGCGGCCGTCCTCCTCCTCAGACCAGCCCAGACCGCACGGCGGAACGGCTGCGGCACTGTTTTGTTCCGTACCGTGGCTCGCAGCCTCCCAGCTGCTGCCGCCGCCTCCTCCACGCACCTTTTTCTCCTTCTCCTTTCTCTCCCGCCGGCTGCTCACCCCTCCGCGCCGCGCTCCGCCGCGCAGGATGATGCCATCTCACCGCGGCATCGGAGGATCGCCCCCGGCAC
>NW_011153323.1:0-304 GCF_000146605.3 Meleagris gallopavo | reverse complement strand
GTCCGACGTGAAGAGCAGCGTTGAGGCGGCCGTGGCGTTGCGGCAGAGCGGCGCGGAGGGGCGGCCGGAGCCTTCACTTTGACCTTCACTTTGCGGGGCCGCCCCCGCCCACACAGACAGACGGGCGGCCCCGACGGCTCCTCCCGTCCGAGGATCCGAGATCCGCAGCGCTCCGCGGGTGCGGAGAAAGGAGAGAAAGGGAAGAAATTGAGGAAGGGAGAAGGAAAGGGGAGGGAAAATGAGGGAATTGAGAGGAAGGGGAAGGAAATGAAATGGAAGGGAATGAAATGGAAATTGGGGAAGG
>NW_011153322.1:0-312 GCF_000146605.3 Meleagris gallopavo | reverse complement strand
AAACACCCTCACAGCAACCACCCCAAAAGCACACGAGCCCTCTCTTTCCACTCTCCTTCTCACTGTCCTCCTGCCAACTACATAATCCTCGATTAAAAATGGAACGAGGCTAATAAAAAGAGAATTAAAAAAAAAAAAAAAGCAAAGAAAACAGAAAAAGAAAAGAGGAGGACGGAATGGAGCCGAGGAAATGCAACTGTCAGAAAACGGGATGGTCAGACTTCCTGAGTGAACCTGCCTGTGTCTGGCTTAATGTAAATCCACCATCTTCAGCCTGGCAAGTTGTCTTTTGGTTGGCTTTTTTTTTTTTTT
>NW_011153321.1:0-563 GCF_000146605.3 Meleagris gallopavo | reverse complement strand
GTAGAAACTTTGAAACTTTTTTTTTCCTCTACCTAATGCAATCAGACATTAAACCCATTAGTGCGCAAAATAAGCTGAAAAGATGCATCTAATATTACAGACAGTTAAAATCTGTGATGATAGAAATCTGAAGATGCCTAGTAAATAAATAAATTAAACCCTACATTTTATATTTAGCATCCTTTACTTTACTTTTGTACCTCAACTTACACTTCTAATCAGCTTTTCATTCAGCCTTCTGAACTTAATTTTTTTGGTTATAATCTCATCACAATATTGGATGTGATCTGGTTCCATGAAGCTGCTGAAAAGCAGCCACACTTAAACTATAACAAAAGAGCATTGATTTGTGTAGTTCTTAAGACTACCTTCTCTCTGAATCTCCAGGTCCATAGAGCAATAAAAAGCTAAAATAGTTTTGCATCACACAGGAATTCAGATACTAAGGATTCCATTCAGGATTTAAACAAGTGAAGGTCTAACTGGAAAATAGATAAATAAATACATAAATAAAATGCACCAGACTTTTCCCATTTCTGGATTTATTCTATTTATATATTTAT
>NW_011153320.1:0-306 GCF_000146605.3 Meleagris gallopavo | reverse complement strand
GCGCCGGGATCGGGACCCGGTGCGGCGCCGAGGCCCGGCGGGGGGAGCGGATCCCGGGTCCCACCTGAAGTCGCTGTAGGGGTGGATGATCCATGCACCGGCCGACTTCACCCGCTGCCGCTCGATCTCCACGGCCCGGTGGCTGCCGAACATGCGCAGCGAGAACTTGTTCACGGCGGGCTGCAGCATGGCCCCGAGCTGCCGCTGCACGAAGGTGCCCGTTCCCGTTCCTGTTCCCGTGCCGGTTCCCGTTCCTGTTCCCGTGCCCGTTCCTGTTCCCGTTCCCGTGCCCGTTCCCGTGCCCGC
>NW_011153319.1:0-350 GCF_000146605.3 Meleagris gallopavo | reverse complement strand
CGAAGCTGACGAATTCGTGGCAGCGTTTGTGGACCACGAAGCTGCAAACTGACCCAAAAATGCCGGATTTGGCCCCAAAATTCACTGCTCGGGCACCCAGGGATGCAGAACCGGCAAAAATCCCGCTTTTAGCCCCAAAATCCCGGCTTTTAGCCAAATCCCGCTTTTAGCCCCAAAATGTGCAGATCGAGCCCCAAAAGTCACTTTTTTGGTCATAAAACGCACCGATTCTGCCCCAAAATCCCCACTTTTTGCCCCAAAATTCAGCGCTCGGGCACCCAGGGATGCAGAATCGGCAAAAAATCCTCTCTTTTAGCCCCCAAATCCCCACTTTTAGCCCCAAAATCCCG
>NW_011153318.1:0-392 GCF_000146605.3 Meleagris gallopavo | reverse complement strand
AAAAGCAGACAAACAAACAAACAAACAAAAAACCCACAAAACCACAATATCTATCTTTGCTGTGGCTATTAGGTATTGAGTTTAATCTAGATTGGTAGAGTTCTTTTTGTATTGAATGAAGAGCTATAATCATCTCTAGAAGATTTTTAATTTTACTGATTTTAGGATGATTGGATTGCTGACTGTCATAGTTAGAAAAAAAAAAAAAAAGAAATTAAATTAGTGAATGCTAGCGGACTGATAACAATTGCATACTGCAATTATGGGGGTAGAGATGAATGTCCAAAACAGAATTTCTTCTTCTTCTAGCAGAAACATTTTACTTGCTAACTGCAAGAGGTTCAAGCTATTTGTAAATTCTGGTAATTCTTAAGCAATACTGACATACATTT
>NW_011153317.1:0-326 GCF_000146605.3 Meleagris gallopavo | reverse complement strand
ATCCCGACGGGGTGGGGTGGCCCCGTGTCCCCCCGCGTCCCTCCCCTGTCCCCACGTCACCGCGCTCCCTGCCGCTTGCAGATCTCATCCCGCACCCGCTGGCACAGGGCGCTGCGCAACGCCGGCTCCAAGGGGCTGAGGGCGCAAACCCTGCGGGTCACCTCCTCTGCGCTGTCACCCTGCGGGGTCACAGGCGGTGAGCAGATATGGGGAGGGGTCCCAACCGCAGCCCCTCCCCCCCCAAACTAAAGCCCCCCCCGCACCTGGTGCACGATGACGCTGGTGACGTTCCCGTCGTCCCCTTCGTAATCCAGGCAGAAGAGCCG
>NW_011153316.1:0-306 GCF_000146605.3 Meleagris gallopavo | reverse complement strand
TCTTATGGGGTCTTTATGGGGTTCTTATGGGGTCCTGATGGGGTGAGGGGGTTTTATGGGGTCCTATGTGGTCCTTATGTGGGAGGGGGATGGGTTTATGGGGTCCTTATGGGGTTTGTATAGGGATGGGGGAGTTATAGGGCCATTGTGGGATCCATATGGGGGCAAAGGGGTCTTATGGGGTCTTTATGGGGTTCTTATGGGGTCCTGATGGGGTGAGGGGGTTTTATGGGGTCCTATGTGGTCCTTATGTGGGAGGGAGATGAGTTTATGGGGTCCTTATGGGGTTTGCATATGGTCAGCGGG
>NW_011153315.1:0-612 GCF_000146605.3 Meleagris gallopavo | reverse complement strand
CGCTCCCACCACACCGAAGCGCTCGGAGCTCCCATCTCAGGGCAGGGCACGAGAGCCGGCTCTCACAGCAACGCGCCCAGCAACATCAGCCGCGGCGGGATAGGGCCGAGCGGACCGCCCGACGAGCAGCCCAGAGATGCGATACGCGCCCCGCCGCGGGCCACCACCCGCCACCTCATGGTGCGCGTGCGTGTGAGCATCGCGCGCCCCATCAGCGCGGCCGCGGCCCTGCGCTTGCGCACTACGCGCCCTCACGTCAGCTCTCCCTCACGCCCCTTCTTTTTTTTCCATCATGCCTCGCAAGAAGGCGACTCTCGCGAGAGAGCTGAGTTCTTGCGGCAGCCGCCATCTTGTAAGAAGGCGTGATCACGTGACCGCGTGCAGCCGTTCGCCTCCGCCTTCCCCTCCCCCACCCCAGCGGGAACCGGGCCCGGATCGTCCTTCCTAACTGCTGCCGCCGCTCTGGGGCCGTGACCGCTCGCTCAGATGTCGCTTTTTGAGGATGCCAGAAAAGCTCGCTGGTTTTATTTTTATTTTTACTTTTTTTCCGGAACTAGCCGCCTCGGAGGCGGGACGAGAAGAGGAGCGGCACGTCACGTGATGGCAGAGCGC
>NW_011153314.1:0-716 GCF_000146605.3 Meleagris gallopavo | reverse complement strand
GCTCCCCACATCGCTCTGGGCTCGCGCTCCTCCGACTCATCTCAGCGGGTTCCTCTGCAAACAACGGAGCGGGAAATAGGTCCTCTAACGCCGGGATTCCATCCCGCGACTTGCGCCCACCGCGGTACGTGCGAGCCTGGCAGCTCTTTATCGCCTGAAATCCCGCAGGATCAAGTTTTAGCAGAGCCATCACAACTGGGATTTGCTCTTCACTTTTGGCAGGAGGCGTTTCAACGTCTTCATGGCTTTTCTTTTATTAATTTTTTTCTTTCCGGCTGTTGGAAGGGCAGTTGCAACGCTGCTGCGGCAGCTCCCGGTCCGATGCTCCCCGGTCCTCCACCTCCGGCGGGACTGACAGCGGCGCGGCCCCGAGGCTCGGCGGGAGCCACCGCGGCCGCTGCCGGCCCCCTCCGCCTTTGTCGGGGCGAAGCTCACGGCGCCTCGTCAAAGCGAGACAAATCGCGGCTACTTTGAAGGCTCCCCCTCCCCGTTCTGCCTCTGCCAGCACCAGCGAATGAGTCAGACCCAGGCAATCGGGGGAGGTGTCACGTCGGGAACGGTGGAAGCGCCGGGGCTGGGGCAGAAGAGAGGCAAACTTGAGAGCTCGTCCCACGTTAGCAGTCCCAGCGAGAGGCTGGTAGCCCGGGAAACCCCCAAAGAGTTCTCCTTTCTCTCGATGCAGAAGCTGTCGAAGCGAAAGACCTGCCGTGGCTCCG
>NW_011153313.1:0-607 GCF_000146605.3 Meleagris gallopavo | reverse complement strand
CCACCCATCAAATCCACATCCCTCCAATTTGGAGATAAGGATGTGGTGCGGAACCATGTCAAAGGCCTTGCTCAAGTCCAGGTAAATGACATTGGTCGCCTTTCCCTTGTCCACCAATGCCATCACTCATCATAGAAGGCCACCAGATTAGTTAAGCATGACCTTCCCCTGGTGAAGCTGTCTCAGATCACACGCTCATTCCTCATGCGACCAAGCATGTCGTCCAGGTTGATCTGTTCCATGATCTTTCCAGGCACAGAGGTGAGACTCACCGGCCTGTAATTCCCCAGGTCCTCCTTGCTCCCTTTCTTGTAAATGGGAGTGACGTGACCCTTCCTCCAGTCATCTGGGACCTCACCTGACAGACATGACTTTTCAAATATGATGGAGAGCAGCTCAGCAACCACCTCAGCCAGCTCCTTCAGAACCCTGGGATGCACACCATCTTGCCCCATAGACTTGTACACATTCAGTCTCATGAGGCGGTCTCGGACTTGCTCTGCCCTTACAGTGGGGGGGAATTTACCATCTCGGTCTCCACCAAGAGGTTTAGGGATGCAGGGCTCAGGGACGTGAAAAGTACTGGAATCCTGGCTGCCAGTGAAGA
>NW_011153312.1:0-325 GCF_000146605.3 Meleagris gallopavo | reverse complement strand
TGCCCCACAGCAGCCCCCAGCCCCACACCTGGGTTCCACTCCATGGCCCCATCTATGGGGCACCCCATAGCCAACCCTGCCCCACAGCGGCCCCCAGCCCCACACCTGGGTTCCACTCGATGGCCCCATCTACAGGGCACCCCATAACCAACCCTGCCCCACAGCAGCCCCCAGCCCCACACCTGGATTCCACTCGATGGCCCCATCTATGGGGCTGCACAGCTGGTATTTATCCGAGTAGCGCTCGATGTCTGCAGGACGGCACGGAGGACATCAGGGGGTCGATCCGGGTTGGATGGGGCCGGGGGCGGCGAGGGGGGGGGGG
>NW_011153311.1:0-630 GCF_000146605.3 Meleagris gallopavo | reverse complement strand
GTCTTACGTTGGATGTTCTGCAAATGTTGGCAGCATGATCCTTGACACTGCTGCTTGTTTTGAGTGTCCAAGATCACTATTCTTTTAATGGAAGCTGTAAGTTCCTATTAAATATAGTTAATCATGTAAATGCTCAATTCTGTAACCTCAGCTTCATATGGGAACTCTCTTCAGTGGCTGGCTGGCTGGTGTAGAGCTGGTTAAGTTTTTCGACTTAAGTGAAAGTGTACGAATGAAGCTCACAGCTAGCCTAATACAGATGGGCTCTCATTCTCCTCAGCCAAAGCTGTTGGGTGATCCAGTAAAACAGAGGCAGTCCTGACTCATCTCAATCTTCTGAGAAAACACTGATCCTGTTTTGTACCAGTCATCCAGAAATACCAGTCCCAGCAGGTTCTGTCAGCCTTAATCTTCAATAGGAATCTTTAATAGGTTCTAGTAGCTGTGGTGAGATGATGTTGTTGGGTGTACCTAGGTACAACTAGACTCCATTCAGTCTTTATAAACACAAGAGAGAAAGCTTACACCCCTTAGCACAACTGTGTGTATGCATGCATGGCATTCCACAAGGTTTGATGCTTCAATATGTGTTTTCTAGGAAGCTTCACTATAGCCCTTATGTTCTCTCAT
>NW_011153310.1:0-519 GCF_000146605.3 Meleagris gallopavo | reverse complement strand
GTGGGCGGGGCTTGAGGCCGTGTGGGCGTGTCCTATCGGTCAGCGCTGCCAGATCTGTGCTCTCCTCTCCCCCCATTGGCTGTGCGCCGTACATGGGGGGGGAGGGGAGTGGCAGCCATTCTCTTGGGGGCGTGGCCACACTCGAGTAGGGGGCGTGTCTAACGCTGGCCCCGCCCCCAGCACTGCACGCTGGAGCTGGGCAGTTACATTAAGGACCTTTCGGTGGTGCACGGCGACCTTTCCAGCATCGTCATCCTCGACAACTCGCCCGGCGCCTACCGCAGCCATCCGGGTACAACCCCCCCCTCTCCCGGAACCCCCTCCCCATATCCCCCGCCCCCTAAACCAGCCCCGCCCAGAGCCTCACGGCCCCTTTTGTGCCCCATAGACAACGCCATCCCCATCAAGTCGTGGTTCAGCGACCCCAGCGACACGGCGCTGCTCAACCTGCTGCCCATGTTGGATGCACTCAGGTAGGGCGGGTGGAAATGGGGGGAATGGAGGGGGGGGACATATGTG
>NW_011153309.1:0-709 GCF_000146605.3 Meleagris gallopavo | reverse complement strand
TTCTTGCTTCAGATGCGGGAGGCATCATGCTCACAGGCTCTTGTCCTGTTGGGAGATTTCAACCATCTGGATATCTGTTGGAAAGACTACACAGCAAGCTGCAAGAGGTCCAGGAGACTCCTGGAATCCATTGATGATAACCTTCTGGTCCAGGTAATGGACAGACCGACCAGGGCTGAAGCGTTGCTGTATCTGCTGCTCATCAATGCAGATGAGATCATTAAAGGTGTTAAGGTTGGAGGCCGCCTGGGCTGCAGTGACCACGCTCTGGTTCAGTTCGTAATCTCAAGAGATGTGGACCTGGCAAAGAGTGGCATCAGGACCCTGAACTTTGGAAGAGCAAACTTTAAGCTGTTCAATGGACTGTTAATCCCCTGGAATGCTGTTTTTAAAAACAAAGATGTTGAGGAGAGCTGGCTTCTTTTTGGGGATGCCTTTCTAAGAGCCCAAGAGCTCTCTGTCTCTCTGCATAAGAAAGCGAGCAGAGGAGGTAGGAAACTGGCATGGCTCGGCGAGGACCTGCTGGGCACGCTGAGGGTGAAGAAAAGTATGTACAAGCTCTAGAAACAAGGGTGTGTCACCTGGGAAGAATACAGGGGTGCCATTCGGACTTGCAGATGTGGGATCAGGAAAGCCAAGGCACAGGCAGAATTGAACTTGGCGAGGGACGTGAAAAACAATAGGAAGACTTTCTAACAGGTACATTGGC
>NW_011153308.1:21324-21684 GCF_000146605.3 Meleagris gallopavo | reverse complement strand
GGGAAGGAAAGAGGAAGAAAAAGAAAGAACGAGGAAGGAAAAAGGGGGAGGAGAAGAAAAAAGAAGAGGAAGAGAGAGGAGAAGGAAGAAGAAGCAAAAGGGAGGAAGGAGGAAGGGGGAGGAGGAGAAAGGAGAAGGAGGACAAGAAAGAAGAGGAAGGAAGAGGAAAAGGAAGAAGAGGAAAGGGGAGGAAGGAGGAAGGGGGAGGAAGGGGGAAGGAAAGAGGAGGAAGAAGGAAGAACGAGGAAGGAAAAAGGGGAGCAGAAGAAGAAAGAAGAGGAAGGAAGAGAAGAAGGAAGAAGAGGAAGGAAGAGGAAAAGAAAGAAGAGGAAAGGGGAGGAAGGGGGAAGGGGGAGGAAG
>NW_011153308.1:0-620 GCF_000146605.3 Meleagris gallopavo | reverse complement strand
TGGGGCTGGGGGGGGATTTCTGTGCCCCATAAGTGCTGCACGTATGGGGGCAGAGATGTGGGGTCAGTGAGAGCCCCACTGCGAGAAGCCATGGCTTTATTGAGGGGTGACTGAGGGGGGAAATGGGACAAATACGGGGGTCACCGCCGCTCCCTCGCCCCCCCATGGACAGGAATGGGGGAGAAAATGTGGGGCAGAGTTGGGGGTCCACAGCCCCCCTTTTTGTGGGGCAGAGTTGGGGGTCCACAGCCCCCATTTTGGGGGGGAGCAGGGGGAGAAACACCCCTTGAAAACAGCTTAAAACCAACGCGTGGTGAAGAGAAAAGGAGAGGGGGACCCTAAAAATGGGTCTGGAGAGGGCAACGTGGGGCGGCCCCATAAGTGGTGGGGCGGCCCCATAAGTGGTGGGGCGGCCCCATAAGTGGTGGGGCGGCCCCATAAGTGGTGGGGCGCCGTCAGACGATCATCTCCAGCTGCCGCGCGTATTCGATGACCTGGGAGGCCAACTGGGTGGAGGGGATGGTGGAGTCCTCCGCCTTCTGCTGCTGCTGCACCCCAAAGCTGTAGTAGTTGTTGGGGCCCAGGATCCAACCGCGCTGTGGGGAGATGTGGGGCAGAAG
>NW_011153307.1:0-338 GCF_000146605.3 Meleagris gallopavo | reverse complement strand
TTTTCCTTGAAGATAGTGTTGTTTCTCAGTGAAGGCTTAATTTGCCTCAAAATTCACTGCAGAAGAGAAATATTTGCACAAGAAAGAATACAACCATTTTTTTTATTTTTCTTACTTATGCTTAAGAATAAAAAACAACTTTACAGCAATTTTTCAAAAGAGAACAAGAAAAATTCTTGAACTGTAAGTTTTATATAGACTGTGAAATGGAAATTAAGCATGAAACATTAAAAATCTATAATAAAAGTCCTAAAAATCTATAATAAAAAAGTATTTATGTATATGTATATACAAATATATTGTTATATATTATATATAATTATATATATTAGAAAGGC
>NW_011153306.1:0-527 GCF_000146605.3 Meleagris gallopavo | reverse complement strand
ATGCTGGGAATACAACACAGCACAGAAGAAGCAGTCTAGGAGGTTTCTAGAGTGTATGAAGGATAACTTTCTGATGCAGCTGGTGAGAGAGCCTATGAGAGGAGCTGCCCCGCTATTCACCTGCTATTCACAGAGAAGGTCTGGTGGGAGATGTGGAAGTCGGGGGCTGTCTTGTACAGAGTGGCCATGAAATGGTTCTCGATCTTGGTGGAGCCAGGAGGGGGAACAGCAGAAGTGTTACCTTGGACTTCCAGAGGGAGGACTTTGAATTGTTCAGAAGGCTATTAGAGGGAATCTCCTGGGTTTCAGCCTTACAGAATAAAGGGGTCCAAGACGGCTGGTCACTCTTCAAGAAGGAAGTGCAGGAACAAGCTGTCCCCCTGAGCCGCAAAATGAGCCAGCGACAGAAGAAGACAGCATGGATGAATAGGGAACTATTCTTGAGGCTCTGGGAGAAAAAGAAAATCCACCTCCTGTGGAAGAGGGGACGGGCGACTCAGAAAGAGTACAGAGAAGTTGTTAAGATG
>NW_011153305.1:0-321 GCF_000146605.3 Meleagris gallopavo | reverse complement strand
CTTATGGGTTCCCTTATAGGTTCCCTTATGGGTTCCTCTTTGGGGTCCCTTATTGGGGTCCCTTATTAGGGTCCCTCTTGGGTCCCTTATTGGGGTCCCTTATGGGTCTCCTATGGGGCACTTATGGGTTCCCCTTTGGGGTCCCTCTTGGGTCCCTTATTGGGGTCCCTTATGGGTCTCCTATGGGGCACTTATGGGTTCCCCTTTGGGGTCCCTCTTGGGTCCCTTATTGGGGTCCCCTATGGGGCAGTTGTGTGTCCCCTGTGGGTGCGTTATGGGGCCGTTATGGGTCCGTTATGGGGCCGTTATGGGTGCGTTATG
>NW_011153304.1:0-426 GCF_000146605.3 Meleagris gallopavo | reverse complement strand
GATCATGCTGGCCCTGCACCCAGCCTGGTGGGAGGTGAAATGGGGAAATGGTGACATGGTGACACGGTGACATGAATGTGCTGCGTTCGCATCCTCCCTCCTCTGGGGACTTTCAGCACAGCTGCAGCTCCGGAGGCATTGGGGGGAGGGGGGTACAGTTTATTGGCCCACCCAGAGATGGAATCGTGGCTCCTTCACCCATGGGTGCAGGGAGATCAATGGCTGCTGGGGCGGGGGGGCTGCTGGGGGGCTCTGAACACAGTCAGGATTGGTGCCATGGCAGAGGGAGAGGGGATGAGAGACCCTATGGGTGACGCAGTGGGGCACGGGGTGGGCAGCATCTGCAGGGCAGAAACAGCTGGGAACATCTGGATGGGAAATGGGGGAGGGGGGTAAGGGAGGGCTGTGGGGACACTGAGTGGTGAT
>NW_011153303.1:0-392 GCF_000146605.3 Meleagris gallopavo | reverse complement strand
GGCCCTATCTGGAGTACTGTGTCCAGGTCTGGAGCCCCCAGTACAAGAAAGGCAGAGAGCTGTTGGATAGGGTCCAGAGGAGAGCCACAGGAATGATCAGGGAACTGGAGCACCTCACCTATGAAGACAGGCTGAGGAAGCTGGGTTTGTTGAGTCTGGAGAAAAGAAGGCTGCGGGGTGACTTCATTGCAGCCTTTCAGTACCTAAAGGGAGCCTATAAACAGGAGGGGAATCAACTCTTTGAAAAGATAGATAACAGCAGGACAAAGGGAAATGGTTTTAAATTGAGGGAGGGAAGATTTAGGTTGGATGTTAGGGGGAAGTTCTTTACAGAGAGAGAGTGGTGAGGTGCTGGAACAGGCTGCCCAGAGAGGCTGTGGATGCCCCGTCCT
>NW_011153302.1:0-303 GCF_000146605.3 Meleagris gallopavo | reverse complement strand
GATCTATGGGGCAGGAATGGAGGCAGATCTATGGGGCAGGGATGGATGTAGGGGGTGGGGATGGGGACAGATCTATGGGGCAGAGATGAAGCTATGGGGTGGGAATAGGGGCAGATCTATGGGGCTGACGCTGTTCTATGGGGCGGGGAGGGATCTATGGGGCAGGAATAGGGGCAGATCTATGGGGCGGGGATAGATCTATGGGGCAGGGATGGATCTATGGGGCAGGGATGGATCTGTAGGGCAGGAATGGGGACAGAGCTATGGGGCAGGGATGGAGCTATGGGGCGGGGATGGATCTGT
>NW_011153301.1:0-542 GCF_000146605.3 Meleagris gallopavo | reverse complement strand
GGATTTTTAAACAGAAAAAAAAAATAAAAAAAATCACCATCCTTGCAAACACTGAAATTAACTATCTGCAATTGCAAGGTGTTGATTCAAGTTGTCCATCCCAAATAACTGGGAGATATATTTATTGTACGTTGATTAAAAAAGTCCACTTTTCTTTTGTTGTTTTTCTTTCTTTTGTTGTTTTTTTGTTGTTGTTGTTTTGTGTGTGGGGTTGGGGGCTTGCTTTTTTCCCTTTTTTTTGTGTGTGTGTTTTTTTAAGGCTTGATTTAACTCAACATCATTTGTCTTTTATAAATCATACAATTACGCAAGGGACACTAGAGATGGAACTCCACGTTTTTAATTTATGAATTTTTTTAAGCTGTGTAAAGAAAATGAAGTGGTGTCATTTGCATACAAGTCTGTATGGGACAGAATAGAAGTGCCAGTTAGTTTTCATAGAAGAATTATGGCCATTTAATTAAGGGTCGGCTCATACAGGTTGCTTATCCAGTGGTGATTTGCTAATGTGATACATTTTAATGTTCTCATTAAATGGACAT
>NW_011153300.1:0-306 GCF_000146605.3 Meleagris gallopavo | reverse complement strand
TTGCCAAAAAACAAATTATTTAATATTCTTTGAACTATTTTGCTCATTTATTGAAACCGTAGTGAATATCCTGTTCACCATAACGCCCTCTCTTCCCTCCCCACTAAAATTCCAGAAAAAAAGATAGTTTCACTCCTATTTAAGTCTATGTTTCTTTCTCAAAAAAATAATTATTCTTGTGTGCCTCTTGATAGGCAACAAGCTCATTGTGAATGGATAGCCACTGTTATCTTAACTCTTCTGAATATTTCTTGTCTACTGCCCTTCCCTTCCCTTCCCTTCCCTTCCCTTCCCTTCCCTTCCCTT
>NW_011153299.1:0-370 GCF_000146605.3 Meleagris gallopavo | reverse complement strand
TGGGGTCAACGGGGTCAAGTGGGGCCCTTGTTACTAAAGGGGCCATTGTGATCAATGGGGCCATTCTTGTCAATGGAAAGCACAGGAAGGGGGCGTGGTCAGATAGAGAGGGGCGTGGCTTAGACCAGAAGGGGGGCGTGGCCAGCAGATAAGCACCAATACCGCGGTAAGGGGCATGGCCTGTGGAAAGGGGGTGTGGCCACGCAGTGTGGGGGTGGCCAATGGGGTGTTGGGAATGGCCTATGGATGTGGGCGTGGCCTAGGGGTGGTGGGCGTGGCCTGACCTTGGTGTGCAGCTTGGCCAGCTGCTTCTCATCCAGGTTGGTCTGCTTGTAGACTCGTGTCTTATAGCGGAACTGGGGGGGGGGGG
>NW_011153298.1:0-621 GCF_000146605.3 Meleagris gallopavo | reverse complement strand
ATAACTTCGTATAATGTATGCTATACGAAGTTATTAGCTGACGGCCGTCCCAAAATCCTGAATTGTGCGAGGAAGGGGGGGTGGTGATGGGATCCTGCCCCTCCTCGCCACCCCCCCCCCCCCCTCCCCTCCCTCCTCCTCCCGGCCACCCCAGCACCGCCCCCGTTTAAACGTAGGCCGACTCACTGGACTGCGTGCGGCCCAGGGTGGGCGCGGGGGTCAACGCGGCGCCGTCCTTCTTGCGCACCTCCACCAAGGATTTGCGCCGCGCCTGCACGCCGCGCACGGCCGCCTTCACCTTGCGCCAGCCCAGGTGGTTGAGCTCGGCCAGGTTGAGCAGCACGCAGATCCCGCTGACGGCGAACATGAAGACCAGGAAGACGGTTTTCTCGGTGGGCCGCGACACGTAGCACTCCACCTCCTTGACGCAGGGGTAGCGGTCGCACTCGAAGATGGCGGGCACGTTGAAGCCGTACAAGAAGTACTGGCCGGCCAGGAAGCCGATCTCCAGCGCGTTGCGGAACACCACCTGGATGACGTAGAAGCGCGAGATGCCCTCCTGCCGCTTGGCCTTGGCGCGGCGCGGCGGCGTGCCGGGCGGCTCCTTGGCCTCCAGGCACT
>NW_011153297.1:0-505 GCF_000146605.3 Meleagris gallopavo | reverse complement strand
TGCTTAGGAGCTGCCGCCGCCCCCGCTTGTTTTAATGTTTGGGATTCAGGAAAATATACCACGAGGCGGAACGACCATGAAGGAGGAGCCGCTGGGCAGCGGCATGAACCCGGTCCGCTCGTGGATGCACACGGCCGGAGTGGTGGATGCCAACACGGCCGCGCAAAGGTAGGTGCGGCCCCCCGGCCCCGCCGCTCCGCCGCCGCCCGCTCCGCTCCGCGCTCACCGCGCCTTGTCTTGTTCTCTCCCGCAGCGGCGTAGGGCTGGCTCGGGCGCATTTCGAGAAACAGCCGCCTTCCAACCTGAGAAAATCCAATTTTTTCCACTTCGTCTTAGCTCTGTACGACAGGCAGGGGCAGCCGGTGGAGATTGAGAGAACGGCTTTTGTGGACTTTGTGGAGAAAGAGAAAGTAAGTCTGCCCGCCGCTACTCCTACCGCTATCGTTGCTCCCGTTCCGACCGTTAGCGTTCCCGTGCCGGCCGTTCCGAAGCGCGGTCCCAACGC
>NW_011153296.1:0-599 GCF_000146605.3 Meleagris gallopavo | reverse complement strand
TTCCTCCGGTCCCAAATCCGGATCCCGGCGCTTGCGATCCGGAACCGGCTCTTCTCGCAGCCTCCAATCCGGATCCCGAAGGTGGAGGTCCGGCTCCGGGTCTTGACGCTGACCCAAACCCGGATCCCGGAGGCGCCGCCTCCATCCCATAGAGAGATCCAGCTCCGGGTCTTCCCCCAGCCACAAACGCAGATCCAGCTCCATTCCTCCCAAATCCGGCTCCGTTTCTTTGCGCTGACCCCAATCCCGTCTGGATTCCCGCTCCGGATCTCAGCGCCGCCTCCATTCCGTACTGCGCTCCGGCTCCGGGTTTTCCGCCGGCCCCAAATCCGGCCATTCCAGGCCCCGCTCTTCCCATTGATCCCGATCCGGATCGCGCCGTTCCGGGTTTTCCCATCCGCCCCCTATGCCCAGAATGGGCTCTTTGCCCCTGGGTGGGGGGGCGGGGGGTTGTTTTGCCCGGGGATGGGGGGAGGTCTTTGGGGAGGGGTCTCGGGGGGGGTCCTTCATCTCCATCCCCCAACAGGAGGTCGTGTTCTGAGCTCTCCTCGTTCCTGGTGCTCTCGTCCGTCCGTCCCACCCCGCTGTCCGGCTCCGCT
>NW_011153295.1:0-577 GCF_000146605.3 Meleagris gallopavo | reverse complement strand
AGAAGAGGGGAGGGCTCGAGAGCGGGGAGAGGACGAGGAAAGCGAACGAGCTGAGCGGGCGGCGGTGTGGAGTTGCACTGTCTCCGCTCGCAGGACGCTCCCGGTCGGGCACAGCAGAGCGGAGTCACGCAGCGGGCAGCGGACAGGGGCTGCCACCCCCACCCCCCACAGCCGCACGCACATCGATGTCCGCGCCTGTGCGATTTGGGCTGCGCTGGAAGTAGCGGGCGGCAGACGGCGAGGAAGTCTCGGCAGCCAGCTCCGCTTTAGTCCGCGCTGTCAGGAATAGCGGCGTGAGAGGAAGAAAGGCCCTGGGGCACTACACCCTGCCGCCGAGTTCCCTGCGCCAGCCAGAAGGACTCCAGCTACATGGGCAAACGCTTGGACCAGCAGCCAATGTACCCCCAGTACACCTACTACTACCCCCACTATCTCCAAACTAAGGTAGGGCGGTGGGCGCTGCGGGGGGCAGGGGCAGTGGACTCACCCCATTGCCTGCACCTCGCTTCCCGGGCTGGGAGGCAGAGGCAGAGGCTGAGGGCGGCAGGAAGGTCGCTGCCCGTGCCCGGCTTTATTG
>NW_011153294.1:0-315 GCF_000146605.3 Meleagris gallopavo | reverse complement strand
CGGCGCCGCAGGACTCCGGTGCTCTCCAGAACGGTTTATTGAGGTGTGGGTAATGTCAGATAACAGCGTGGCATCGCTCCGCACTGTGGTCCCACGGCAACCCCAGGCAGCATCGGCCCTGCGGTAGTGCCGTGCCCCCCTGGTCGCGCTCAGAAGGCCGTCTCCTGCAGCGCATAGGCGGGCGGTCCGTAGCCCTGCTCCTCGGCGTCATCCCGCGGCGCGGCGGCCAGCCCGTTGGGAACGTGCTTTTCGGTTGTGGGTGATGGGTGGGGGGCATCCTGCAGGCACATGGTGGGTGGGGGGGCAGCGGGGCTG
>NW_011153293.1:0-502 GCF_000146605.3 Meleagris gallopavo | reverse complement strand
GAAGTCCCAGTATAAGCCAGGATCCAGATGGGGATTCTTCAGTGGAGGTTGTGGTGTTTCTGAATAGCCATACAATATTACACTTCAGTTACTTTACCAAAAGCATACGTAGTCCAATTTTACAATATGTAGACTTGCCATGTAATGTTTTCTAAGATGATTTAGTGTCCTGAGAACTCTCCACTTGAGCATAATTCAAATGCTGAGGGATATGAATACTAGTTTGGCAATTTCAAGTATTGTTACAGTCTACAGAACTTATCACAGGATAGTGTGTGCAGGATACCCCTCGGTATAAACCATAAGAGAGGTAATCCCAGAAATATACACATCTCTTATAGAAACTTAGGCACTTTCCAACAACCATGTTTTGGATGTGTTGGAAATATCCAAATAATTTTGTCAGGACGGTATCTCTGATAAAAAGCAGATTTTATTCGCGATTGCAATGGCGGGCTCCCGCAAGCAGGAGCGCACCTATGGATACAGCATGACAACTTTT
>NW_011153292.1:0-395 GCF_000146605.3 Meleagris gallopavo | reverse complement strand
GACCCCTTCGTGCTGCCGGGCTGCCCCGCTGTGCTGCGCACGTTGCCCCGAGCGGAGCCGGGCAGCACGGCAGCGCGCACAGCAGGCGCGGAGCGCGCCGAAGCCCCGCAAACGGAGCGGAAGTTTTCGTCTCGGAGGGACCACGGAGGCTCCTGTCGTGCTCCCCATCACCCCGCGGGGTTCTCCAGCTGGAAAAACCCCAACCGAAAAATGCTTTTCCTCTCGCTCTCAGCAAACGCTTCTGTAAACGCTGCCCGGGGGGCGGCCGAGTCCCCCCACCTCCCACACATCGCCCCTCCACCAGCACCGATCCCCGTTATCCCACGGTCGCTCCCTCAGCACCACAGCGAATCCTCCCCGCCAGGCGCCCCGCACCGGCCGTTCCCGGCGCGGAT
>NW_011153291.1:0-428 GCF_000146605.3 Meleagris gallopavo | reverse complement strand
AGCTGGGGGTGCAGGGTTGGGACTCAGGATGCATGGGTGGGGTCTGGGGGTGCAGAGTTGAGGCTGGGGGTGCATGGTTGGGGTCTGGGGGTGCATGGTTGAGGCTGGGGGTGCGTGGTTGGGGTCTGGGGGTGCAGGGTTGGGACTCGGGATGCATGGGTGGAGTCTGGGGGTGCATGGTTGGGGTCTGGGGGTGCAGGGTTGAGGCTGGGGGTGCGTGGTTGGAGTCTGGGGGTGCATAGTCAGGGACTGAAGTTGCAAGACTGGGGGCTATGGGTGCAGGGTTGTGGTCTGGGGGTGCAGGGTTGGGACTCGGGATGCATGGGTGGGGTCTGGGGGTGCAGGGTTGAGGCTGGGGGTGCATGGTTGGGGTCTGGGGGTGCAAGGTTGAGGCTGGGGGTGCATCGGTTGGAGTCTGGGGGTTCATA
>NW_011153290.1:0-340 GCF_000146605.3 Meleagris gallopavo | reverse complement strand
CCCACCCCCCGCAATCTGAGCCCGCTCCGGCACCGCTCGGAGCGCACGGAGCAGCAGGAGGGCCCGGCTAGGCGCAGCTGCCCATGGCCTTCACCAGCGAGCTTTCGGGCAGCTGCCTGAAGATGCCCCGCAGAGTCTCCAGCTCCCGGCTGAGCTGCTCCACCCGCTTCCGCAGCCGCTCGTTGTCGGTGGTGAGCTCCAGCACCTTCTGCTGCGTCTCCACGTTGCGTTGCTTGGCCTTGTCCCGGCTCTTGCGCACCGCGATGTTGTTGCGCTCCCGGCGCACGCGGTACTCGTTGCTGTTCTTGTCCACTGTCTTTTTGGATTTGCCGCGGTGGTC
>NW_011153289.1:0-542 GCF_000146605.3 Meleagris gallopavo | reverse complement strand
TCATCATTGGCGGTACAGAGTCCAGTTGGAGACCTGTAACTAGTGGTGTTCCTCAGAGGTCGGTGCTGGGTCCATTCTTGCTCAACATCTTCATCAATGTCCTTGATGAGGGGATAGTGGCCACCCTCATTTTTTTGTTTGCTGATGATACGAAGTTGGGAGGATTGACTGACACGCCTGAAGGCTGTGCTGCCATTCAGCGACATCTGGACAGGCTGGAGAGCTGGGCAGTAAGAAACCGGATGAGGTTCAACAAAAGCAAGTGTAGAGTCTTGCATCTAGGGAGGAATAATTGCATGCACTGGTACAGGTTGAGGGATGATCTGCTGGAGAGGAGCTCTGCAGAGACGGACCTGTGTGTCTTGGTGGACAACAGGTTGGCCATGAGCCAGTAGTGTACCCTTGTGGCCAAAAAGGCCAATGGCATTCTGGGGTGCATTAAGAAGAGCGTGTCCAGCAGGTCGAGGGAGGTGATCCTCCCCCTCTACTCTGCCCTTAAGGCCTCATCTGGAGTACTGTGTCCAGTTCTGGGCTCCCCAGTA
>NW_011153288.1:0-477 GCF_000146605.3 Meleagris gallopavo | reverse complement strand
GGCCGCGCCGTGAGGAGCTGTCGCCATGGGGGTAAGCGGGGTGGGGGGTCGAGGGCTGATCGGAATGGTTTTAATGGGTGTTTGTGGAAAGTGAAAAGTGTTGTTTCTGCATTGATCATTGAAAAGGGGCAATTGGTCTAAAGAATTACGCTGTAACATAACTTTAGAATTAGCTGATGTGGAATGTAATAATAGCGTATACATATTAGTAACATATTTTAGAAACATAGTTACCGGATTGCCTAACAAATACCTTCTCATAAAGCTGCAATAGAATTTAAATGTTTTAAACGATGTGAGTACAGTGTTCTGAACTAGGAAACATACTGTGAAGTTGTTCATTCAACCAGCAAGAGTGAAATATATTTAACAAACTGTCAAGGAGGTCGGGCCTTGACACAAAAGCAGAGCTGTCCCACTCTGTGGGAATGTGAGGATGCCACGTGCAGGCTTCAGGATGCTCCCCTCCATCCTCCT
>NW_011153287.1:0-422 GCF_000146605.3 Meleagris gallopavo | reverse complement strand
AAATCCCCATCCATCCATCCTTGGGGAACCCTGAGAGCAGCCCCCTCCCCACCTGCTCGGAGGGAGCACAGCCAATCCTCCTCTTGAGCAAAAGGGGGCATACAGCCCCCCCCCCCACGCACCCACACTCACACCCCTGAGAGATGATGCACCGCTGCCCGTGCCCCCCCAGCTCATTTTGCAGTGCTGATAGATGTGCAGCAGCGGACCCTCTCAGTAGGGCTGGGGGAGGCCCAGTGGGGGATGCTGGGGGGTCCTGCACAGTGATGATGCTGATGGAGGGGGCCCAGCTGGGGGGGGTCTGTCCGGTGGTGCTCTGCTGGTGCCTATTGCTGTGCGTGGGGGGTCTGTCCGAAGAGAGATGATCGGGTGGGGGATTTTCTGATGATGCTGATCGCCAGGGTGGGGGGGGTCCTCACAGC
>NW_011153286.1:0-355 GCF_000146605.3 Meleagris gallopavo | reverse complement strand
TTTTTTTTTTGTTTGGTTCGTTGCTATAAAAGCTGTCTCAGTTTTTTTTCTTTTTCCTTGTGGGGAGAAAAAATAATAGGAACATCTTTGTTGTACCATGTACTGTCTGAATTCTGTAACTCTCTGGTGTCTTGCAGCACCCTTCTAACAAAGTTATGGTAGACTTTAAACAGCCAGATTTTTCCAGTGGAGCAATAAGAGTGAAAAACCTATAAAATAGAAAAGACCAGTCAAAAAGTCTAAAGTAAACACATTTCACATTCTGGATATAGCTTACAATAAGCCATCAGTAAGAATGTTCATATCTCTGAGAAAAAACTTTGTTTTTTTTGTCTTTGCTTTTTTAAAGTCCTTT
>NW_011153285.1:0-408 GCF_000146605.3 Meleagris gallopavo | reverse complement strand
GCAGCGCCCTGCAGGTCTGGGGAAGGGGAGGAGAGGGGTGGGCTGTGATCGGAGCCCTGCAGCCACGGGGAGGGGGACCAGGAGGTCAGAGCGGTGCCCCCCGTCGCCCCCCGCCCACTCACCTTGCGGTACTGGCGATGGCAGACCTCAGCCAGGTGCAGCCCCGTCACCACGCCGAGCCGCGCCGCCAGGCGCTGCAGCAGCAGCCCGATCACCGTGGCCAACAGCAGCACCCAGAGCAGCTGCAGGGACACAGGGGGGGGAAATGCTGAGTGCGGCCCAGGGATCGTGGGGCAGGAATGGCTGAGCTCTCATTGCAGCCATGGATCACAGCAGGAATGGCTGAGCTCTCATTGCAGCCATGGATCACAGCAGGAATGGCTGAGCTCTCATTGCAGCCATGGATCA
>NW_011153284.1:0-696 GCF_000146605.3 Meleagris gallopavo | reverse complement strand
ACAAGAACGCGATCCTGAGAGAGTGAGGACGACGCCTGAGATATGGCAGAGACTCATAGCAACAGCACCAGACAGATATGCCGGTACACTACTGTCAGCTAATGACAGATACCGGGAACAAGAGAGAATACCCTTAGTTTTTGAATTGATTCTTACGCTCCAACAGCTACCCCCAACTCACGTTTCCATTGCCGCCATCTCACAAATAACAGACCAACTGAATGAAATGCAGGAGCAAATGTCTCTACTGATTAATCGTGACAAACCTGTGCCAGTATCAGAAATGCCCGGTGAAGATTAGGATAATCAAAGGAGTCTACTGAAGGAGCTGATCAAACTAATGCGAATCCAACTAATTAATGATGATGAACCTCCCTGCTCACAGGCACCAGTGGGAGGGCAGGGGCCTACTGCCCCCTGTCACGGGCGTAAATTGATCTCGTTAACTCCGTGACAGCGACCAATGTTTCTTTTGGTGCATCACTGTGATACCTCACTGTGCCCAGGATCTTCTGAAGTTCTTCTTTCAAGGGTGATGAAAACAGACTACTACTTTGGCTGAGGCAGGCGATCCATCGTGCCACTGTTTGTGCTTGGGCCACCCCTGTCTTAGTAAGGTGGATCAGATCTTTCACCCACCCCTGAATTGGCAGGGTGGTCTTAACTAAAACATCAGCCGTTTGAGTTATCGGCTCT
>NW_011153283.1:0-478 GCF_000146605.3 Meleagris gallopavo | reverse complement strand
GGGGTCTCTCGGGGATGCTGACCTCCTTATATGGGGGGGGGTTCTCTCGGGGCCGCCGGCCGCCTTCCATGGACGGGGTCTCTCAGGGATGTCTGACCCCCTTATATGGGGGGGGTCTCAGGGATGCCGGCCCCCTTCCATGACGGGGGTCTCTCGGGGCCGCCGCCCCCCGCCCAGGTTCCTGCAGGACGATTATTCCATCCAAGTGTCCATCAATGACCACCTGGACATTTACTGCCCTCATTACTCGGCCCCCACCGCCCGGCCCGAGAGCTTCACGCTCTTCATGGTGGACGCCGACGGGTTCCGGCGCTGCTCCGAGGGTCCGGCCGCCTTCAAACGCTGGGAGTGCAAAAATCCCTTCGCTCCCTTCGTCCCGGTTCGGTTCTCCGAAAAGATCCAACGCTTCACCCCCTTCTCACTGGGCTTCGAGTTCAGGCCTGGGGAGACGTATTATTATATCTGTGAGTGGGGGGCG
>NW_011153282.1:0-332 GCF_000146605.3 Meleagris gallopavo | reverse complement strand
TGTGGGGTGGGTGTTGGGTGGGGGATCAGATCTATGGGGCAGGCATGGGGTGATGGACCTCATCTGTGGGGCAGGGACTTGAATCAGGGGAGCAGTTGTGGGGTGGGGAGCAGAGCAGTGGGGCAGATGTGGGGTGAGGGGCCGTCATCTGTGGGGCGGATGTGGGGTGGCTATGGGGCAGCTATGGGGGCAGTTATGGGGTGACTGTGGGTTTGTCACCTGGATGAGGAGGAGGTGTGGGGTAGGGTCAGAGGTCAGAGGTTGGGGTCAGGGGTGGGGGTCAGGGGTGGAGGTTAGGGGTCAGGGTTGGGGTCGAGGGTCGGAGGTTAGGG
>NW_011153281.1:0-346 GCF_000146605.3 Meleagris gallopavo | reverse complement strand
CCCAAACCCCACTCAAAGCCCCCAAATCCCACCCTATGGACCCCAAACCCCACTCAAACCCCTCAGCCCCATACCGGTAGATCGGAACTTGGCGTGACTCGGAGCTGTGGTCCTTAAAGATTTGGGTTTTTCCCTTTTTTTCTCCATCCCTTCTTCGTTTTTAGGATCAGATTTGAATTCTTGGCTTTTTTCCGGGATGGGATTTTTGGGTTTATTTTCTTCTTTTCGTTTCTTTTTGTCTTTTTCCGTAGGTTGGGAACCGCTCTGGGAACGGATGACGGCCATCCAGTCGCTGACCAGGATGGAGGCCAGGCGGCGCAGCTCTGAAGGGGGGGAGAAGAAAAAT
>NW_011153280.1:0-483 GCF_000146605.3 Meleagris gallopavo | reverse complement strand
CGCCCAAACACAAGCCCCACCCACACCCTCAGCCCCGCCCCTTCCCCTCTGCAGCCAATGAGAGGCGGAGGGCGTGGCCACGCCCCCCTCGCGGTGGGCGCCATGATGGGAGCGGGGTGGGAGGTGAAGGGCGGCCCTATAGGGGCTGTAGGGGGGATCTGTGGGGGACGGGGGGGGTTTATATGG
Source organism: Meleagris gallopavo (assembly GCF_000146605.3). NCBI lineage: Eukaryota > Metazoa > Chordata > Aves > Galliformes > Phasianidae > Meleagris > Meleagris gallopavo. The sequence continues at coordinate 297 of NW_011153280.1, read as the reverse complement.
GGGCAGATCGGGGTATGGGGGATATATGATCGTTTGTGGGGGCGTGGGGGGGTCTGGAGGGGTTTCTGGAGGGATCTGGATGGATCTGGATGGGATCTGTGGGATCTATAGGGGATGTATAGGGGATTTATAGGGGATTTATAGGGGATGGGGGGGTATAGGGGTATATATAGGGGGAAATTGGGGTTATATGTGGGGGGAGATGGAGGGGTATGTGGGGGTGTCGGGAGGGACCCACAAGGAGTCTGAAGGGGATATTTATGGGATCTATAGGGGATTGGGGAGTATATAGGGTTG
>NW_011153279.1:0-320 GCF_000146605.3 Meleagris gallopavo | reverse complement strand
GTCACTCGGCTCCCCACTGATGTTTCCTTTTTTAAGGGGGGTTGTTCACTCTTGTCCCTACTGATGCTCCTATTTTGCTGTTCGTTCTGACCCCTACTGACGGATTTTGGGGGATGGGGGGGTCACTGAGCCCCACTGATGGACTTTTGAGGGGTGGGGGGGGTCTCTCTGAATCCCACTGATGGATTTTGGGGGGTGGGGGGTCACTCTGACCCCCATTGATGTTCGTTTTTAAGGGGGGGGTTCGTTCACTCTGGTCCCTACTGATGCTCCTATTTTGCTGTTCGCTCTGAACCCCGCTGATGGATTTTGGTGGGGTG
>NW_011153278.1:0-304 GCF_000146605.3 Meleagris gallopavo | reverse complement strand
TGCCCCCACCAAGGGGTTTTGGGGGACAGAGACCCCCAGAGGGGACAAAGCCCACCTCCATGGAGCGCTCTGCGTTCAGGCATCGCCCGACGGCGCCGCAAGCGGTGCCACCGAGCAGCAGGTGACACAAGCGCAGTGCCACCCCGAGGGGCGGCGGGTCCCAAAGGAGCAGCAGCGACCCCACAGCCCGGTGGGGACGGCAGCGCGGGGGCAGCACTCACCCTTGTTGGCTGCAGCCATGGGTCTGCCGCGCTCGCGCAGCTTTGGGATGACGGTGGGGCTCAGCGGCGGCTCCCGGCCATGG
>NW_011153277.1:0-463 GCF_000146605.3 Meleagris gallopavo | reverse complement strand
CCCGGGGCAGGAGGTGTAGGGCTGGGATTTTGGGGTGATGGGGGCAAAGGGCACAGCGTGGCCCTGCCCCCCCCCGGCACTGCGTGTCCCCTCCCTCCTGTCTCTGCTTGGGGCTGTCTGTGTCACGAGTCGTTTCGTTCTCTGTCCCACCGCCACTTCTCGTTGTGCTCTGTGGGGTCGGGGGATGCATCCGTGCGTTGGGGCCGGGCGGGGGCACTGCCAGCTGGGGACGCCCCCAGCCTCGCCATCCCTGGGGGGGTCCCAGCACCGTGCTGATGGCTGCACCCCCAGGCTCCTCAAGGAGCAGCACGAGGACCGCGTGGACCACATCCCCAAGGACCGCGAGGCGCTGCTGGAGCGCGAGTTCCAACGTGTCACCATCTCCGGGGAGGAGAAGTGTGGGGTGAGAACCCACCCCCCCCCAATCACGAGTTGCGCCCATTGGCCCCCACGGGTGATTTTT
>NW_011153276.1:0-305 GCF_000146605.3 Meleagris gallopavo | reverse complement strand
CACCCCCCGCTCCCATCCCCCACCGGCTCCGTCCTTTCTTCCCGGCCGAGATCGGTGTCTGCCGGGGGAAGCCGTCGGGAGTCGCCCCTTTCCTGTCTCGTTCTTCCCGTTCTGTTAAAGGGCCGTTAAAGGGCTGGAGGCGATCTCCTCGGGCTGCCGGCCGCGGCGCTGACACCTCTCAGCATTGTTCAAACAATGCCAGAACGCGCTGTGACCCGTCGCGGAGGTGAAGGCGAGCGCCGCGTGCGCGCATCTCCGCCTCTCCCTCTGTCGTTATCCGCCGGCGTTTGGGGTGACCCCGCGTC
>NW_011153275.1:0-378 GCF_000146605.3 Meleagris gallopavo | reverse complement strand
GGGGGGTAATTAAGAACTGTGGGGGGAGTAATTAAGGTGCGTGGGCGGTAATTAAGAAGCGTGGGGGTTAATTAAGGTGGGGGTTATTAATGAAGATGGGAGAAGGCTGGTAATTGGCATAGAGAAGCAGAGATGGGGATGAGGATGGAGATGTGGGTGTGGGGCATCAAGGGGACATTTTGGGGCGGGGGGGGTAATTAAGGTGGGGAGGGAGGGGTTAATTAAGATGAGGGGTGTTAATTAGGAGCTCCCCCATCCCAGGAGAACCGCAGTCTGACGCTGAAGCTGCGGAAGAGGAAACCAGAGAAAAAAGTGGGGTGGACGACGGACACGGTGGACAACGAGCAGCTGGGGAGGAGGTCGTCCAAGTGTGAGTTG
>NW_011153274.1:0-577 GCF_000146605.3 Meleagris gallopavo | reverse complement strand
GCCCTGGCCCGAACTTTCTCCGCTGCAGGAGTCGCAAGAGCCATTTTACAGTCCGCTTCGATGCCGAGATGGATACGGCCCTGCACAACGCCGATGGCGGTGAGCCCCAACGGGGGCTCCGGGCTCGGCTCGCATTCTTTATCTTGAATCATCCGGCATCATCCCGCATCATCCCGCACCATTACTCATCGCAAACTCTTATACGTGTTCAGTTGAATTTTGGCTCCTGTCCCACTCCCTCGACGGGAGCTCGAGCCAGCTCTGGTCCCTGGCGGACAGCCTGGCGCTGCGGCAATGTGCCCGGCCGGGAGCGGGCTTGGGGCTTCCGCCGCACCCCGTCCCCGTCCCGCCCAGCGTGGCCACGGGGCTCTGCGCGCTGCCCTCAGCCGCGCTACCCTGCAATCACAAGTGCAGCGGAGGCAGCTCCCGGTCGGGGCTGCGTAGCTCTTGCTGGAGCGCTGGCCTTGGCCGCACGTGTGTTAGCAAGTTGTTGCGGACTTCTTCTGAGGAGGCTGCAGGGGAAAGCGTCGGCTTAAAAGCAGGCGCCTGTCCCGGCGTGCGGCTGAAGTCTGTTGCG
>NW_011153273.1:0-373 GCF_000146605.3 Meleagris gallopavo | reverse complement strand
TGGGGTGGATTTTGTTATTTTTTGCCTACTTCCTTGTAGGGGTTTATTTATTTCCATCTCAGATCGAGGTCACATCAGATCTATAGTGAATAATTGGCCTGAAAACGACGTCAAGGTGAGAGCTGTCGCTTTTGTCCTTCCAGGACCTTAAAGCATCACTTCCCCTTTAACCACACACAATTTCCCTCTTCCCTTTGCCATTTCCTTTCCCTTTTCTCTTTCCCACTTCTCTCCCTTTTCCTTTTCCTTTTCCTTTTTCCTTCTTCTTCTTCTTCTTCTTCTTCTTCTTCTTCTTCTTCTTCTTCTTCTTCTTCTTCTTCTTCTTCTTCTTCTTCTTCTTCTTCTTCTTCTTCTTCTTCTTCTTCTTCTTCTT
>NW_011153272.1:0-888 GCF_000146605.3 Meleagris gallopavo | reverse complement strand
TGGGGGTGGGCGATAAAGGCTGGGTGAAGGGGGGAACACCCATGGGTGGGGGGCTAATGAGGATTAAGTGGGACTAATGAGGGTTAATTAGGACTATTAAGGGCTAATGGGGTCTAATGGAGGTCAATAGGTATTAATCGAGGTTAATGAGAACTAATGGGGGCAAATGGGTGCTAATGGGTGCCAATGGGGGCTAATGAAGGCTAATGGGTGCTAACAAGCGTTAAGGGGAGCTAATGTAGGCTAATTAATACCAATGAGTGCTAATTGGGGCCAATAGGGGCTAATGGCTGCTAATGGGGGTTAATGGGGGCTAATGAGGATTAATCATAGCCAACAGGGGTCAATAGAAGCCAATGGGTGCTAAAGGGTGGTAATGGGGATTAATGGGTGCTAATAGGGGCTAATGGGTGCCAATGGGGGCTAATGAAGGCTAATGGGTGCTAATAAGTGTTAATGGGGGTTAATGTAGGTTAATGGGTGTTAGTGGATGCTAATGGGTGCTAATAGGTGCTAATTGGGGGCTAATGGGTGCTAATGAGCGTTAAGGGGGGCTAATGGGTGCTAATGGTGACTAATGGGTGTCAGTGGATGCTAACGGGAGCTAATAGGTGCTAATTGGGGCTAATGAAGGCTAATGAGGCCCAACGGGTGCCAATAGGGACCAACGGGTGCCCATGGGTGCTAATGAATGCTAATGGGTGATAATGGGTGCCACTGAGTGCCCATAGGAACCAATGGGCGCTAATAAAGAACCAATACAAAACCGATGAGGGTTAATAGCTCTTAATTACTCACTAATTGCTGGAGCAATGCCACCCACAGAGCCGGGCCCAGGAATATTCCCAGCTACTGCCGCTGCTTGAGCCGCTGCCGCTGCCTGTGCCG
>NW_011153271.1:0-748 GCF_000146605.3 Meleagris gallopavo | reverse complement strand
CCGGCAAGCGTGCGTGCGCGTCGGGAGGCGGGCGGCTCGGCAGCGGCGGGGGCAGAGAAGAGCGGGGGAACAGGAGAGAGCGGAGAGGAGCCGGCGACAGCGCGAGTATGCTCTCCATGCAACAGTTCCCTACCCTGCCCACAGAGGAGGAGCGCTACCGGCAGGTCCTCTCTGCCAGAAGGGTAAGGCAAGCCTGAAAGCACCGGCAGGCTACGAGCAAGGGTGCGGTGCCAGTGCCTCGCCGCCCTGCGCTCATTCCCCGGGGCTCGGGCGGACGGCAGGGCGCACGGGTCAGCGCGGAGTGGAGAGTCCCGCTCCCGGCCCCGTGGCTGGAGATAAAGAGTGAAGGTCGGGACCGTGCCGCCCGAGGGAACGCGTTCCGGGGCGGCCGGGGAGAGGTGGCCGTCCGCCCCACCTGTCTCTGCGGGCGCTCCGCTGCCCGAGCTCTCCTGTGCGCACAGCTGCGCGAGGGGAACGCGAGACGGCCGAGCTCGGGGGCTTACAGAGCAGGTGGGTCGTGTCGCCCACGGATCGGTGCCAGCCTCTTGCCGAGACCCAGCTCCCGCAGAGTCGGTGGGGAAAACGAAGAGGGCTGGCGCGCTCCTTTGTTCCTCTTTTCCTATCAGTTCAGCCGGAGGTGCGCCGAGCCCGGCAGCAACAGGTCCGGTCGGGCTTTGCGAGAGCGAGATTGGAGCTTAGTCTCCGACGGGACCCCGCCCGCCCCGCCCTCCGCTCCTCGGCGCGGAGC
>NW_011153270.1:20638-21825 GCF_000146605.3 Meleagris gallopavo | reverse complement strand
ACAGCGCTCCTCGCCGGCTCCCGCCCCCGCCGCAGCCAATCAGCTCTCGCCATTCCTTCCCCCCTCCCCCGGTTTTCCCGCCCCCTTTCGCCATCGCCCCCCGGGCTAAGTCCGAGGGGCGCTTCCGGGTCACGTGACGGGGGGGGGGCGGAGTGAGGTGGGGTGGACCGCGTCACGTGACAGCGGTCCATTGAGTTCTATGGGGCCAATTGGGGTCAGCGGGGCGCTATGGGGTCACTGCGGGAGTTTCTATGGGGTCTCTGTGGGGCTCTATGGGTCCCTATGGGTCTCTATGGGGCTCTGTGGGTCTCTATGGGTCTCTATGGGGTCTCTATGGGTCTCTATGGGTCTCTGTGGGGCTCTATGGCGCTCTATGGGTCCCTATGGTCTCTATGGGGCTCTGTGGGTCTCTATGGGGTCTATGGGGTCCCTATGGGGTCTATGGGGTCCATGTGGGTTCCAATGGGTCTCTATGGGTCTCCATGGGGTCCCAATGGGATCTATGGGGTCCCTATGGGGTCTGTGGGTCCCATTGGGGTCTATGGGGTCCCAATGGGGTCTATGGGTTCCTTATAGGGTCCCAATGGGGTCTATGGGGTCCCAATGGGGTCTTTGGCATCCCTATGGGGTCTGTGGGTCCCTATGGGGTCTGTGGGTCCCTATGGGGTCTATGGGTCTCTATGGTTCTCTATGGGGTCCCTATGGGGTCTATGGGTTCCCAATGGGGTCTGTGGGTCCCTATGGGGTCTATGGGTTCCCTATATGGTCCCAATGGGGTCTATGGGGTCCCAATGGGGTCTGTGGGTCCCTATGGGGTCTATGGGGTCCCTATGGGGTCCCTATGGGGTCCCAATGGGGTCTATGGGGTCTATGGAGTCTGTGGGGTCCCAATGGGGTCTATGGGGTCCCAATGTGGTCTATGGGTTCCCTATAGGGTCCCAATGGGGTCTATGGGTCTCTATGGGGTCCCAATGGGATCTATGGGTCTCAATGGGGTCTATGGGTCTCTATGGGGTCTATGGGTCTCTATGGGGTCCCAATGGGGTCTTTGGGGTCCCTATGGGGTCTGTGGGTCCCAGTGGGATCTATCGGTCCCAATGGGGTCTATGGGTTCCCTATAGGGTCCCAATGGGGTCTGTGGGTCCCAATGGGGTCTATGGGTTCCCTATGGGGTCTATGGGGTCCCA
>NW_011153270.1:0-481 GCF_000146605.3 Meleagris gallopavo | reverse complement strand
ATTAAAGGGGTTGGGGGTAATTAGTGGGGTTTGGGGATTAGGTTATTGGGGGTAATTAGTGGGTTTGGGGGGTAATTAGAGGGGTTGGGGGGTAATTAGTGGGGTTTTGGGGATTAGGTTATTGGGGGTAAGTTAGTGGGGTTTCGGGGTCGTTAGTGGGGGCTTGGGGGTAATTAGTGGGGTTTTGGGGTCGTTAGTGGGGGATTGGGGGTTATTAGTGGGTTTTGGGGTCGTTAGTGGGGATTGGGGGTAATTAGTGGGGTTATTGGGGTTAATTAGTGGGGTTTGGGGGTCTGTTGTTGGGGCTTCGGGCTGTTATTGGGGTCATTAGTGGGGTTTGGGGTTGGTTATTGGGATCATTAGTGGGGTTTGGTTCCTCATTAGTGGGGTTTGGGGGTAATTAGTGGGGTTTGGGATCAGTTAGTGAGGTAATTAGTGGGGATTTGGGGGTAATTAGAGGGGTTGGGGGGTAATTAGTGGG
>NW_011153269.1:0-543 GCF_000146605.3 Meleagris gallopavo | reverse complement strand
CTCCGTACCGACTCTGCGGAGGCTGTAGCCCCCCGTTAAATTGGGTTGGGGGGTGTTAGGATCCGTTACGTGGGGTAAAATGAGCCCCGATGCCGAGTCAGCAAAGGGCGTGGCCCCCGTTAAACCGAGACGGGGAACACCGGGTCCCTTTAAATAGGGTGAGATGGGAGCTCCCGGTACCGGCTCCGCGCTGGGCGTGGCTCCCGGTTAACGGAGCACAATAGGAGCTCCGTTCTCCGGTTCTGAACCGGTAAGGGCGTGGTCCCGGTCCGATAGAGCAGAATAACGCTGAGGCCATACCGGGTGGGGCGATGGTTAAACTGGGGACCCCCCCCCGGGCAGAATGAGTGCCGATGCTGAGCCCCCAAACTTCAGCCTTGTGATCCTATAGGACAGGGCGTGGCCCCCGCCCCACGGGCAGCGTGGGATCCATCGCTGAGCCCCCAACCCATAATGGGTGGGGTTACAGAGCTGGATGGAACCCCCAGTGCTGACCCCCCCATCGGGGTGTGGCTGTGCTGCAGCCCCAGAACAATGGGATGG
>NW_011153268.1:0-532 GCF_000146605.3 Meleagris gallopavo | reverse complement strand
GGGGGCTCAGGGGGGGGTTCCACGATTCCTTCTTCCCTTGCAGCACTGGAGGATGAGGAGGAGAGGATCAGGGAGTACCGGAGGCTCCTGGATGCCCTCCCTGTCGTGAACAGGGCCACGCTGAAGGCGCTCATCAATCACCTCTTTCGGTGCGGTGCGGCCCCTCTATGGGGTCTGCCATGGGGTCTGGGGGAGGGGGGGAGTGACCCCCTATGGGGCTGCTGGGGGAGGTGGGGAGTCCCCAAACTCATCACCCAGGGGATCCTGGAGGGCTGTGAGGGGTCCAAAGCCATCACCCATGGGGATCCTGGGGGGAGTTGTAGGGTCCCCAAACTTATCTCTCAAAGGGGTCCTGCGGGGTCGTGGGGTCCCCAGACCCCAAAGGTCCCCAAAATCCATCTCCTAGGAGGTCCTGGGGGGCTGCAGTGTCGCAAATTAATCAAGCGGGGGGTCCGTGGGGGGGCGATGGGGTCCCCCGAGACACATCTGCAGTGAGGTCTTGGGGGCTGTGGCATCCTCAAATCCATCTGTC
>NW_011153267.1:0-387 GCF_000146605.3 Meleagris gallopavo | reverse complement strand
GGGGGGGAGGCCGTCGCCCCTTCCTCCTCCTCTTCGTCCTCACTTTATGTTTTGATCCCTTCCCAGGTTCCATCCGCCTGCCCAAAGCTGCCAAGGGGGTGCTCTCTGCGATCCTCTTTTTCTCCTGGGGGTCTTTATGGTCCCCTCCCACCCAAGGGGGGGCTCTCTGTGATCCCCTCTTTATCTCCTGGGGGTCTTTATGGCCCCTCCCACCCAAGGGGGGGCTCTCTGCGATCCCCTTTTTCTCCTGGGGGTCTTTATGGCCCCCTCCCACCCAAGGGGGGGCTCTCTGTGATCCTCTTTATCTCCTGGGGGTCTTTATGGCCCCCTCCCACCCAAGGGGGGGCTCTCTGCGATCCTCTTTTTCTCCTGGGGGTCTTTATGGTC
>NW_011153266.1:0-316 GCF_000146605.3 Meleagris gallopavo | reverse complement strand
AGTAAATATGGGGGAATTTAAGTAGAATTGTGTTGAAAAACTTGGAAGTCATGTTTTCAGAGAGTAAATTTTCAGAATTCATAAGAGAAAACAGTTTATTTTCCCTGGTGTCATTACACCTGATGAACTGTCAGCTAATTTTTGTTAATAAAACTTGACCCAGGCAGCCACAAATAGAAAATGTCTAGTCAGTCAAAAAGAAGTGTGAATGTTGTTTCAACTGTGCATGACTGGACAGTTAAAAGGCAGTTGTGAGGAGGACCTCTCAGAGGGGTGTGAGTACCTTCCCTTCCCTTCCCTTCCCTTCCCTTCCCTT
>NW_011153265.1:0-521 GCF_000146605.3 Meleagris gallopavo | reverse complement strand
TATTTTTAAAATGCATTACTATAGATTTTCTTACAGTTCTTATAGTTTTATACACAGAATTTGACAACTATATATTTTTTTTTGTGGTGTAAATATTTACACATTATCCTGGATGACTTCATTATTCATGCAGTGCAAACCTAATACATATTGTCAAGTCCCATCATATGCATTCTTACTGCACCAACACTGTGTAATAGAAATACTCTTACATATTTTACTTATGGTTGGTTTTTTATTTTCACTCTTGTAAATGGAGGTTACTCTTGTAAAAGAGTGTTACCAAAAGAGAAATAATAGTGTTTTCAAAACGGTGAGATCATTTAAGTTTGATATTTAACTAGCAAGGTTATTTAGAATATCATTCTACTTATCCATTCTTGTCATTGTTAATACTAACTGAAAATGATTAATAATAATAATAACAGTGGAAAATGAGGGAAAGAAGATCACCTTTTAAAATGTATATTTAAAGAAAATAAATAAATAAAACCAGAAAATTATGAGTATTTAGCAGCTAT
>NW_011153264.1:2142-2972 GCF_000146605.3 Meleagris gallopavo | reverse complement strand
ATACTAGGTCTTGAGACACAAGTCCTGTGGCGACATGGTACCCCAGAAAGAATTGAATCAGATAATGGGACTCATTTTAAAAATTCTCTTGTAGATACCTGGGCTAAAGGTCATGGTATTGAGTGGATTTACCATATTCCCTACCATGCACCAGCCTCAGGTAAGATTGAACGATACAATGGGTTGTTAAAAACTATGCTGAAAGCAATGGGAGGCGGTACATTTAAGCACTGGGAGAAGCATTTGGCAGAAGCCACCTGGTTAGTCAATACCAGAGGATCTATCAATCGTGATGGTCCAACCCAGTCCAGCTCCCTACATACCGTAGAGGGAGATAAAGTCCCTGTTGTACATGTAAAGAATATGTTGGGAAAGGCAGTTTGGGTTATTCCAGCCTCTGAGAAGGACAAACCTCTTCGTGGAACTGTTTTTGCCCAGGGACCTGGGTCCGCTTGGTGGGTGATGCAGGAAAACGGGGACGTTCAATGTGTACCACAAGGGAACTTGATGTTGAGGGAGTGCAGTCAGTAATTCCTAGTGCGTGTGTTTATATTTTGTTTGTATATATTAAGCATGATGTAGTGATGTGGAATAAGGGGTGGAATGTCATGGTTTCATGATTTTTCATTATCAGTATTCCACATCATAACATCATGTAATGCACTGGGGGTTTGACTGCTGATACTCAAGTTCCGGGTGCCTGTCCAGAGGAGAGAAGAGCTACATTTCCCCAGGGGGCTTTGCGGTCAGCGAGGAGATATAACTCCCGGCAAGGTCACCTGATGCTCTCTTCTTTGCCTGCACTGCTTCGCTTGCTCTTCTCTGCCTGC
>NW_011153264.1:0-640 GCF_000146605.3 Meleagris gallopavo | reverse complement strand
ACCCCTCTCCAAGCCTTTGAACTCCACTGTCTCCACCCATCAAGTTCTGTTTGGAGCCTCAAACTGCCCCCTCAGTCCCAGTGGTCCTCATTTTGTCCCCTTCCCCCTTCATACCTAGTTTAAACACCTGTCAATAAGTCCTGCCAGTTCCTCAGCAACAACCCTCTTTCCCCATGGAGACAGGCTGCTTCCATTTGCAGCCATCATGCCTTCCCCAGGAACCCCAGGAACCTTCCCCAGGAATGCACGCTCTGTATATAGGTGTATATATGTATATTTTGTCATACACATTGCGAGAATATCCTGCACGAGATTGATCAAACCAGAGAACAAGTCATGGCATGCCCAAGGAAGCATCTGAAGAGACATCGGGAAGGCCTGGCCCGGTGCTCTTTGTTTAACGAAGACTTTGAAGAAAATCACCATATCAATACAACAAGAAGAGCACTGAGACATCTTGGAAACAACAGGATGGCTACTGATTGACACCAGATAACACACCAATTAACAAATGTAAACTTTGATAAGACTGTGAACCTGGAGTACCCAACCAGTGGGAAAACAGGGGAGGGGGGGAGGCAAGGAGGAGAAAACAGGGTATAAAGACCATCACGTTTTGTCCATAGGTGCGCTCCTGCTT
>NW_011153263.1:0-523 GCF_000146605.3 Meleagris gallopavo | reverse complement strand
CGGAAGGGGCGGGGTTAATAAACGTAGGGGCGTGGCTTTGTCCATATATGGTTGTCGGTGGCTTTCCGCGGGGCGTGGCCAAAGCCTTTTTGTGGGGACGAATCAGGTTCTATTTGCTGAGCACGGGGCTGGGGGCGTGGCTAAAGGTCTCGGTGGTTTGGATGAAGGGGCGTGGTCAAAGTGAGCGTCGTCCCAAGGGGGCGGGGCTTTGTGGGCTCCATGTTTGAATGGAGGGCTCGGGGGCGGGGCCAAGGACGGCGGGCGGGGCCCCGAGGGGGCGTGGTCTGGGTGAAGGGGATCCGATTGGTTGAGGGTGGTTGGGGGTGGGGTCAAAGGAAGGGAAACTCCTTTAGGAAGGGAGTTTGTGGGCGGGGCTAATGAGGGGCGGAGCCGAGAATGGTGGGCGGGTCCAAGGAGCACCCACGCTTCTGATTGGACGGTTTTGGAGGCGTGGCCATTTGAAAGGGGGGCGTGGCTTTGGGGTGAGGGGGCGTGGTGTCAGGCATCACCCATTCACCTCAAT
>NW_011153262.1:0-352 GCF_000146605.3 Meleagris gallopavo | reverse complement strand
TGTCCCCCAGTGTCCCCATGTCCCCACATCCCCCAGTGCCCCCCATGTCCCACAGTGTCCCCATGCACATCCCACTGTCCCCATCTCCCCAGTGTCCCCCAAGTCCCCCAGTGTCCCCACCTCCCCACATCCCCCAGTGCCCCCTTGTCCCCATGCACATCCCACTGTCCCCACGTCCTCATGTCCCCATGTCCCCTGATATCCCCATCTCCCCACATCCCCCAGTGTCCCCCAAGTCCCCCAGTGTCCCCACGTCCCCACATCCCCCAATGTCCCCGTGTCCCCATGCACATCCCACTGTCCCCATGTCCCCACATCCCCCAGTGCCCCCCAAGTTCCCCAGTGTCCCCAC
>NW_011153261.1:0-341 GCF_000146605.3 Meleagris gallopavo | reverse complement strand
TGCTGGAGCGGGTCCAGAGGAGGGCCATGAAGATGATCAGAGGGCTCCCCTATCACCTCCCCTATGAGGACAGGCTGAGAGTTGGGGCTTTTTGGCCTGGAGAAGAGAAGATTCTGGGGGGACCTTATTGCGGCCTTCCAGTACCTGAAGTGGTCTACAGGAAAGCTGGGAAGGGACTTTTTATAAGGGCAATTAGCGACAGGATGAGAGGAAATGGTTTTAATCTGGCAAAAAATAGATTTTGACTAGATAGGTATTAGGAGGAAATTCTTTACAGTGAGGGTGGTGAGAGACTGGAACAGGTTGCCCAGTGTGGTTGTGGATGCCCCCTCCCTGGAAGC
>NW_011153260.1:0-377 GCF_000146605.3 Meleagris gallopavo | reverse complement strand
CTGTACGCTTTGCTATAAACCATGGTGCTGGGGAAGGTGAAGAGTTTGACAATAAGCTTTGACTGTCTCAATGACAGTAATGTCCCCGTCTACTCCAGCGGGGACACGGTCTCAGGAAGGGTCAATTTAGAAGTGACGGGGGAGATCAGAGTGAAATCGCTCAAAATCCACGCGCGCGGGCACGCCAAGGTGCGCTGGACCGAGTCGAGGAACGCCGGCTCCAACACTGCCTACACGCAGAACTACACGGAGGAGGTGGAGTACTTCAACCACAAGGACGTCCTCATCGGCCACGAGAGAGGTGAGCCTGGCGGCGCGGCTCACGGGGTCTCACGGGTTTTGGGGCTGCTTTTCTGGTTGTAACCGGTTTTGTGTCA
>NW_011153259.1:0-406 GCF_000146605.3 Meleagris gallopavo | reverse complement strand
AGAGTCTTTGTATTTCTGGTGGGAACCACGTGGGGTGGCAGAAAAGACCCCGAAGTCCCTCCTCGCTCCCGCTCCCACCCGGGCTCCGAGTCCGCCCACTCCGCCCCGTCGCCCCCGCAGAGCCGGGACCACCGAGACCGGGCTGAGGCCGGACCGGGTCCCCGCAGCGGTTTTGGACCTTCCCACTGCACGCTCCGTGCATCCGTCTCCCGGCGGCTGCACCTTGCCCGGGCATCCCCATGGTGAAGTCCGATCAAAAAGGAGAAGGGGAAAAAACCATTCTGCTGCAACCAGGCCTGCGGGGAGAGGGAGAAATGGAGAAGGACAAGGAGCAGCTCGATCAAAGCTCTCTGCGTTTCGCGGCCTGAAGCCTTTCCCCGGCTCTGTGCGCCGATGGGCGAGGAGG
>NW_011153258.1:0-319 GCF_000146605.3 Meleagris gallopavo | reverse complement strand
CCTCCTGTCTTCTTCTCCTTTTTTCTCCCCCTTTTCCCGCTCCTTTCCCTTTCCATAGTAGCCCCTTTATTTGCCCCTTTCTTTTTCCTCTCAACTTCCGCCGTGTCCCCGCCTTTTCCCCGCCTTCTCTCCTGCTTTTTCCTCCTTTATTCTCCTTTTCCCGTTTCTTTCCCTTTCCATTCCCACCCCTTTTTCCCTTTCCCTTTCTTTCTCCCTCCCCTTTTCTCCTGCTTTTTCCTCCTTTATTCTCCTTTTCCCGTTTCTTTCCCTTTCCATTCCCACCCCTTTTTCCTTTCCCTTTCTTTCTCCCTCCCCTTTT
>NW_011153257.1:0-312 GCF_000146605.3 Meleagris gallopavo | reverse complement strand
CTTTTATACACAAACTTTCCTCCAAAATTATCCAAAAAGTAGCAGGTTTTCTGTTACCATCGTCTCAGATAATACAATGTGCTCTCAATGGATTTGAAAATTCCATGCTTCTTAAAAAAGAATTGAGTGAGAAAAAGGAGGCAAAATCATGGTAGTCATTAAGGGAGAAAGTCTCTAGCTTGCTGACGTGTATAACCCACACTGATGGTGAATCACAGTAACAGAATTATTCAGGATGGGTAAGTAGTAAGCTATAAACCCCAAAATTCATACAGCTGAAAAAAAGAAGAAAAAAAAACAAAAAAACCTGAT
>NW_011153256.1:2596-2937 GCF_000146605.3 Meleagris gallopavo | reverse complement strand
AGATAATAGGGAGCTTTGGGGGTCGGGGATTTGGGGCTTTTTGGAGGGTGAGGGATGGGGTTTGGATATAGGGGGATGGGGAAGATGAGGTTTAGGGTTTGGATACAGGGGAGCTTTGGGGATGGGAGGGATTGGGGTCTGAGGAATGGAGGTTGGGTTTGGAGTTTGGATAGAGGGAATGGGGGCTTGGGTTAGGGTTGGTCTGAGGGATGGGGGTTTGGTGGATGGAGGGGTTGGGGATGGGGGATTTGGGGTTTGGGATTTTGGATATAGGAGGCTTTGGGGGTTTGGATATAGGGGAGCTTTGGGGATGGGGGTTGGGGTCTGTAGGATGGAAGATT
>NW_011153256.1:0-595 GCF_000146605.3 Meleagris gallopavo | reverse complement strand
TTTGAATATAAGGGGCTTTGGGTAAACGGGGTTTTAGCCAAAGGGGGGGTTGGGGGTTGGGAGTTTGGGGAATGGGAGGGGTGGGGTTGAGGGGGTGGGGTTGGGGATGGGGGTTTTGGGGTTGTGGTTTTGGATACGAGGGGGCTTTTCGGGATGGGGGTGGTGTGTGGAGGAGGGGAAATGAGGGGTTTGGGGTTGATGGGGGTTGGGTTTGAAAGTCTTTAACACAGGGGGGGCACGGATTTAGGATGGGAGGATCCAGTTGTGGGGGGGGGGGCTTGGGATGGAAGGTGTTAATTGGAGAAGGGAATGGCTAATTGGGATGGGAGGCAGAAATTAAGGGAGGGAGGAGGGACTTGAGGTGGGGATGGCCCCATAGGGGTGGGCGGGGTTAAAGGCGGAAGTGGGCGGGGGCTAAGCGATGGTTGGGCGGGGCTAACAACGGAAGTGGGTGGGGCTACGAGCGGATGTAGGTGGGGTAATCGTGGTGTAGGCTGGGCTACCGTGTGGGCGGGGCTAAGCGTGAGATGGGCGTAGCTAACCAATAATATGGAGTGGGGAAGTATTTGGTGGGTGGGGCTAGAGGGTGGGCGTG
>NW_011153254.1:0-321 GCF_000146605.3 Meleagris gallopavo | reverse complement strand
GCGCTGCGTTGCAGATCTCAGACATCCAGGCGTTGGGGCAGCGCAGTGCCATGCATTGCAGCGCAGTAACGCAGCGCTGCGTTGCAGATCTTAGACATCCAGGCGTTGGGGCAGCGCGGTGCCATGCATTGCAGCGCAGTAACGCAGCGCTGCGTTGCAGATCCCAGACATCCAGGTGTGGGGGCAGCGCAGCGCCATGCAGCGCCATGCATTGCAGCGCAGTAACACAGTGCTGCGTTGCAGATCCCAGGCATCTAGGTGTCGGGGCAGTGCAGTACCATGCAGCGCCATGCATTGCAGCGCAGTAACGCAGCGCTGCGT
>NW_011153253.1:0-447 GCF_000146605.3 Meleagris gallopavo | reverse complement strand
GAGGAGAGGAGAGGAGAGGAGAGGAGAGGAGGAAAACACACTCGGAGCCATCTGCTCCCCGTCAGCCCTTTCTGAAGCAGCGCAGCACATCTCCTCACCGCAGACGGTCAGAAGTTGTCCACGCGTTATTGCTGAGCTCCGGCATTATTTTTTTTTCCCCATTTTAAGCAAAACCACAAGCGGGGCGGGGGGTTACCACCAAGGGCTTGGATTGGGATGCAAAAGACGAGCACGTTTCTACCGAAGCCCCGTGTCATTTCCCCCCATCCTCCCCCCCCCACATCAGCCCACATAAAACACGAAGTTCGAGGCGGCTCAGAACCGCCGAGCAGCGGGAGGGCCGCTACCGGTACCGGCACGGACGGAACGCGGCGCTCACAGCGGCACTCACCGCTCCCGCTCGGCCCCGCAGCCGCATCCCAACCGCGACCGCCGCGCTGTCGGAGC
>NW_011153252.1:0-477 GCF_000146605.3 Meleagris gallopavo | reverse complement strand
TTGCCCCGAATCATTGCTGGGCCACTACCTGCCCCGGGGCGAGAATGTGCGTTCTTCGGGAGCTGTTTCTGCCGAGCAGCGCCGCGCAAAGCCTCACAGCCAGGCAGCAGCGTACCGAGCCGTACCCTCTGCGCGCCCTCCTCTTTTCATTTGCCCTCTCCCCCCACTCCCCTTCGCCCCACGGAGCTTTCTTTTGGCAGCCAACCCCTCTCCTTCCTCTCCTCGAGTCCCACGGAACGAACTCCGCTCCGTGCTCCCCGAAGTGACGAAAGGAGCCGTTCCCCTCCGTTCTCTCCGCAAAACCCCGCATTGGGGGCTGCGGGGCGGAGGGTGCCGAACCCTCAGCTCTGCGCTCCGGAGATGCCACTCCCGTTCCTTCGCGTTGTGTTTTCTCCCTCCTCCTTCGCCCGGGGATGAGGGTCGGTGCTCCCGTCGGGCTCCACCGGAGCGCCGCTCCTCCGTTCCGGCACAAACAGC
>NW_011153251.1:0-463 GCF_000146605.3 Meleagris gallopavo | reverse complement strand
CGGGGAGAATGGACTCATCCAACGCCTGCCCTCGGCGCAGCGCCCGTTCCGCCTCACAGGGGCGCGTCTCACCACACGCACACACACACATACATACACACCCGTTTCTCTCCTCCCCTTCCCTCTACACCCTCCCCCTCCGGACCCCCGCGGGCTGCCGGGCCGCTTGGTCACCGATTGGCTGCGGCTGCGGTTTCTCCGTCCCCTTGGGCACGGCTTTTTTTCTTTTGAAAAAAAACAAACAACGGCGTGTTTTGGAACCTGTCAGCTGTGCGTCCTTGGGCTGCGCGGAGCGCGTCCTCCTCTTCCTCCATGAGCCGAGCTCTTCGTCCTAAGCAGAGTGAGAGGAGACTGCCTCTCTGCGCTGAGTTTTCATTCCTCTCTTTGATTTTATTGCTTTTTTTTTTGGTTATGCAAGCAGCATAAATCCCTAAATGTACAGCCACTGGGTGCAGGTGTGGGG
>NW_011153250.1:0-320 GCF_000146605.3 Meleagris gallopavo | reverse complement strand
TCCCACTTTTCTTCTCACAAACTGACCCAAACCTCCACTTTTTCTCCCCCAAATCCCATTTTTCCTCACTAAATCCTCAAATCCCATCCTTATCCATAAAAACCCTTTTTCCTCTCCCAAAGTCCGTTTTTTCCCCAATATTCCCCTTCGTTTCCTCAAACTCTCCCCAAATCCAACTTTTTCCTCTCAAAACCCCCATTTTCCCTCTTAGAAGTGAAACCACAAGTCCTATTTTGCCCCAAATATCCCTTTTCTCCCAATGTCCCCATTTTCCGCTCACAAACTCTCCCCAAATTCTATTTTTTCTCCCCAAAACCCCA
>NW_011153249.1:0-340 GCF_000146605.3 Meleagris gallopavo | reverse complement strand
AGCCGTCACCGGTTGGTCCTCCGGAGACCCCGGGGCACCACGGTGCACTTCGAGCGTCTCCGGCGCACCGCGCGCCGCCTCCAGCCCCGCGAAGCCGCCTTACGAGCACGGTGGGGAAAACCGGGGGGGCGGGGCGGGAACTGGCGGGCGAACCGGGAAGGGACGAAGCGCGCCGCCCTCCTCACCCGCCCCAGCCCCGCACCCGAGTGCTGCTGCATGTGATCGAAGCGGCGCTCCCAGTCCAACGACAGCAGCACGGCGCTGCCCGGCTCCAGCGCCGTCTCCACGAAGTGCACGGCCTGGGCGCCGCGCCGGGTGACGCGCAGCACCGGGACGGCGT
>NW_011153248.1:0-315 GCF_000146605.3 Meleagris gallopavo | reverse complement strand
GGTTTCCTCCCGCAGGCCAGGCTCCTCTTCACCGCCGACGGCGCCTCCTGGGGACGGGGAGAGAGAATTCGGGGTGATCCCCACGCCTGCTTCTCCACAGCCCCAAAATCGCTCGTTTTCACCTCAAACCATCCGGCCGATCCCAAGCTCTGTGGGGTTTCCTGCGGGGTAAATCTCGCCCCCTTCCCCCCCCACACCAAATTCTTTCCAGAGGGGGAGAACCGTTCCACGCTTTTGGAGCAACGCGTCCCATTGCCATCACAAGTCCTCTGCTGGAGGACCAGCTTCCCCCTGCCCACCCCACAGCCCCACACC
>NW_011153247.1:0-431 GCF_000146605.3 Meleagris gallopavo | reverse complement strand
AGCCCCACAACGCGAACTTATGGGCACGGGGGGAGGTGGGTATCCGTGGGGTGACCCCGTCCAGGGATGTCGGATCGCTCTGTGGGGTGCACCGCCAACGGGAGGAGGGATGCGGGGATCGGGGCTGCCCCTCTGCGCATCCCCACAGGAGATGGGTGGCCGGGGGCGGTGGGGGGATGTCGGGGTCCCGGTGCAGCCCGGACCCCTCTCCCCACCCTCGGGCCGTTGCCCTCCCCCCGCCCCGATATAAATAGTAGCGTCTTCCCGTTCCCTAAATTTCCTCGCTGACGTAGCGCTCACGTCATTGTGTAGGTTGATGCTTTTCTATGAATGAGCCGAGATCCCCGTTACTACGAGCCCGATCCTATAAAAGCTCCGCGCTCTGCGGACAGCGCAGCATCTCCACACCGGCGACGTCCCCGAACCGGGGG
>NW_011153246.1:0-354 GCF_000146605.3 Meleagris gallopavo | reverse complement strand
GCGTGGGGGGAGGAGGGGCATCAGGTGATCAGGGAGGTCACGTGACCCCGCCCCCACCTCCCTCCCGCTCTCCACCAGCTCCCAGATGACGTCGCTCACATCGCCGCCCTCTTCCATTGCCTGCAACGGGAAGGGGGCGGGGCCAAGCGCAAGCCACGCCCCCTTTCACACTTAACCCCGCCGGCTCCTCCGTTAAGCCACGCCCTCTTTTGATATAACCACGCCCACCAACCAAACCACGCCCCTTTCCGATCCAGTCACATGACCCCAGGGTTCATTCAGCTCTGCCCAGGCGTTAAGCCACGCCCACCCCCTTAACCCCGCCCATTTACTCACAAGCCCCGCCCCTTCCTC
>NW_011153245.1:0-301 GCF_000146605.3 Meleagris gallopavo | reverse complement strand
TGTCTCAAATATCTGTTTAGGCTCTCAGGGTCTTTCCAGTGTTCAGGAATAAAGTTCCATGACACCGAAGATGTCCATCTCTCTAAAGTCTCTCCCAAGCCTCTCCGCACTCCCTGCCACTCAGTATTCTCTAGTTTTGGGGAAACCTTCCTCAAAATATGGTAAATACAGATACTGAGAGAAATAAGTAAAATAATGAATAGTACATTCAGGGAGACTGACAATGTGATCAGATGAGCATTCAAAAAATGCATAAAGGATGCAAAGCAGAGACTGGGAACCTGTTTAAAAATCGCAAGTT
>NW_011153244.1:0-440 GCF_000146605.3 Meleagris gallopavo | reverse complement strand
CTACGAGACTAAGGAGAAGGCGCCACCCCCGGCCGAGCTGCGCGGCGCGGAGTTCATGCGGTATTACCGCGGCCTGGCCCGGCCGCCCCGCGCTGAGCTCCTCGCCCGTCTGGCCCGCGACTTCGGCGTGGATCACGGGCGGGTGGCGGAGTTCAGCGCCAAAGTGCTGCAGGCCCGGGAGCAGCAGAGGGAGCTGGGAGCCCTGCTGCAGGCCGAGGACCGGCTGCGTTACTACCTGAACCCGCGGTACCGGGGGCTGTTCCAGCACCTGGGCCGCCTGGAGGGAGGGCTGCGCTTCCTGGTGGAGCTGAGGGGAGACCTGGTGGAGGGGCTGGCGAGCAAGGAGGTGGATGGGCCTCACGTCAAGGTGAGGGCGGGGGTCCAGGAGGCGGTCAAGGCACACAGGGGGTGTGTGTGCGGCCGGGCCGCGTGCCCTGATG
>NW_011153243.1:0-435 GCF_000146605.3 Meleagris gallopavo | reverse complement strand
GGAGCCCAGGACTGGACACAGGGGTGATGAGGAACCCCAAAGATGAATTTCTCTCATTTGGCCCCTCTCTTCCTGCAGAGTGTCCCCTGTGCAGGAGGCTTGTTGTTTCAGCAGGAGAGCGTTGTCTTCAGCACAATATCCCCTGTGTGGTCATCTTGCTTTTTCTTTAAGTACAGATAGTGAGGTCTGCTGTGTTGTGTTACAACTAAATTGTTACATCTCAGTAAATGGTTCTTGCTGAACTTGGGAAATGTTGTGTTTGGGACTATTGGGAAATGCTCCTCCCAGATACTCATGGGAAGATGTTATTGCCAGTGAGGACTGTTTTCTTGTCTATTGTATGCTCTTTATTCAAATAAAATTAAACCCTTTTCTGTTTATCTACATTCCATTCCTCTGAAATAGAAAACCATTGCCTAGAGTGTGCTACTGTGG
>NW_011153242.1:0-465 GCF_000146605.3 Meleagris gallopavo | reverse complement strand
GAGGGGGCATCCACAACCTCACTGGGCAACCTGTTCCAGTGTCTCATCTTCCTCACAGTTAAGAATTTCCTCTTAATATCTAGTCTAAATCTACCCTCTTCCAGTTTAAAGTCTTTCCCCTTATCCTGTCACAATATGCCCTTCTAAAGAGTCCTTCGCCACCTTTCCTCTAGGCCCCCTTCAGGTACTGGAAGTCTCCTATAAGGTCCTGTGAGAGCTTTCTCTTCTCCAGGCTGAAGAGCCCCAGATCTCTTAGCCCATCCTTGTACTGGAGGTTTTCCAGCCCTTTGATCATCTTTGTTTCCCTGCTCTGGACATGCTGTAACAGCTTGATGTCCTTCTTGTGTTGGGGGTTCTAGCATTGGACACAAGAATAGAAGAATTCAGAACAGAGGCTTTTTTTTTTCTTTTTTTAGTTTTTCTTGTTGTCTATAAAATCAAAATAGGGCAACAAACAAAAAAAAA
>NW_011153241.1:0-319 GCF_000146605.3 Meleagris gallopavo | reverse complement strand
CAGCCCCTGCTCGCAGGAGAAGGGCCGCAGGGAGCAGCCCGCCGCCGCCGCCTCCGCAACCTCCATAGCGGCGGTCCGCGTCTGAGGCCGCTTCCGGCCGCGATGAGAGAACTTCCGCTCGTTCTCAGGCAGCTTCCGGCTACTCTGAGAGGAACTTCCTCCCGCCTTAAGGCAACTTCCGCCCTCCGTGCGGCAACTTCCGTCCCCCGGACACCTCGCCCCTCACAAGATGGCGGCGTCGGTGCTGAGGGCGCTGCGGGGGCGGCTCCTGAGGGCGGCTCCGAGGAGAGCGGGGCGAGGCCTCGGCACCGCCGTGAGT
>NW_011153240.1:0-331 GCF_000146605.3 Meleagris gallopavo | reverse complement strand
ACACCCACGGGGCCCGCACCGCGTGCGTCCCTGTATCACTACTGAGGGACTGCCTGACTTTTGGCTGCCGATGCAAAACCTGCGAGCAGAGGGAGCCGCCCGTGCCCGAGGTTCATCCCAGGAGCTCGCGGTGGGGGGCTGTCCACGAGCCCCCTGCGTTCACCCAGCAGGGCGGCCGTTGCACGACGCGCTGTAAGGACGGGGTAGTAGGGTCTGGCGGCGCGTCCCGCTGGGCAGTACCAGCGCTGCGCCTCAGGTGCTGCCTCGCGGGCTCATTAACGGGCGCAATTAACGCGGGCGCAGAGGGAACGAGACACGTGGACCGCGCGGC
>NW_011153239.1:0-388 GCF_000146605.3 Meleagris gallopavo | reverse complement strand
TTTTGGGGTGAAATTGTGGGATTTTGGGCAAAAAGTTGGGGTTTTGACGTAGTTATGGGGTCTCGGTTTGGAGATGAAGGGATTTGCGGTGGTGGTTTTGGGATCTGATGGGGGAGGATGGAGATGGAGAACTTTGAAGGTTGGGTGGGGTGTGGAGAAAAGAGTTGGGTGAAGGTTTTGGTTTTTGGGGTGAAATTGTGGGGTTTTGGGCAAAAAGTTGGGGTTTTTGACGTGGTTATGGGGTCTTGGGGTGGAGACGAGGGGATTTGCGGTGGTGGTTTTGGGATCTGATGGGGGAAATTGGAGATGGAGAACTTTGAAGGTTGGATGAGGTTTGATGCCGTGTGGTGGGAGGAAGTGATGGTTTTTGGGGTAAAAATGGGGGATT
>NW_011153238.1:0-349 GCF_000146605.3 Meleagris gallopavo | reverse complement strand
TCTCCTCTCCTCTCTCTCCTCTCCTCTCCTCTCTCTCCTCTCTCTCCTCTCCTCTCCTCTCCTCTCCTCTCCTCTCCTCTCCTCTCCTCTCCTCTCCTCTCCTCTCCTCTCCTCTCCTCTCCTCTCCTCTCCTCTCCTCTCATTTTTCCTCTATTTTGTTTCCCCTCAGTTACATTAAGACGCACCACAGATACACCTAAGAGCAAGCAGAAGGCAGAAATAGTGGGGAAAACACTCCAAATCCTTCCCTCCTGCCGCCTTCCCTTTCCCCCCGCCTTTGACTCCTTTCTTTTGTTCAAGTTCATTCCCACTGCACAAAGTGTCTGGGCTTTTTTTTTTTTTTCCCCCC
>NW_011153237.1:0-314 GCF_000146605.3 Meleagris gallopavo | reverse complement strand
ATGACATTTACCAACTCGGGGGGGGCTCACGACGATCTCGGGGCTCCCCCCGCTGCCTCCCCAGTCTCTGCTGGGGGGATTCCGGCGCTGAGTTCGGCTCCCGGCGGCGATTCCCGGTTAATTCCAGTCAATCCCCGCTACCCGATCCGTGTGCCGCGCTGTTCCCAGTCCCAGTTCGGGGTTCCCACCGGCTCCCAGTTGTTCTCTGTTACCGGTTCCGGTACCGGCAGCTCCCTCCCAACGGATCTCCGGTTCCGTTCTTAGAGGGCAGCGGCTCCGGTTCAGCACCACGAACAGCGCTCGGCGGCTCCGCC
>NW_011153236.1:0-302 GCF_000146605.3 Meleagris gallopavo | reverse complement strand
AGGCTGCCCAGAGCCACATCCAGCCTGGCCTTGAATGCCTCCAAGGATGGGGCATCCACAGCCTCCTTGGGCAGCCTGTTCCACTGCGTCACCACCCTCTGAGTGAAAAACTTCCTCCTAATATCTAACCTAAACTTGCCCTGCTTTAGTTTCAGACCATTCCCCCTTGTCCTATCACCATCCACCCTTGCAAACAGCCATTCCCCCCCTTCTGTTCACACGCTCCCTTCAAGTTCTGGAAGGCCACAATGAGGTCACCCTGGAGCCTTCTCTTCTCCAAGCTAAACAAGCCCAGTTCCCTC
>NW_011153235.1:0-348 GCF_000146605.3 Meleagris gallopavo | reverse complement strand
CGACATAACCTCGATGCCGCTTTCCCTTTTGTCTTTAGGAAGAATTCCCTCGGAACAAAATTAGGGAGCGGAGTGCGGCTGTGCACGGGTCGGGCTGGAGGGACTGAAGCTGCGGAGAAGCGACCGGGGCTGCGCTCATCCCCGCGGGCGCTCTCTGTCCCTCCGCCCCGACGGCGCGCACCTCCCGGAGCTGCCCGAGCCGGACCGGACCGGGTCCGGGTCCGCCTCACAGCGCAGCGAGGAGCTCTCCTCTCTAAGTACCATTTGTGTTTGGCTGCCTCGCACCGCCCGTCTCCCTTCTGTTTTTTCCTTCCCCCCTCTTACTCCCCCTTTTGTCTCTCTTCTATT
>NW_011153234.1:0-459 GCF_000146605.3 Meleagris gallopavo | reverse complement strand
GTCCCCCTCTACTCAGCTCTTGTGAGGCTCCATCTGGAGTACTGTGTCCAGGCCTAGGGCCCCCAACACTTGGAATGGATCCAGAAGAGGGCCTCTAAGATGATCAGAGGGCTGGAGCACCTCTCCTACAAAGAAAGGTTGAGGGAACTGGGTTTGTTTAGCTTGGAGAAGAGAAGACTCTGGGGAGACCTCACTGTGGCCTTCCAATACTTGAAGAGAGGGTATAAACAGGAGGGGGAAATACTGTTTTTGAGGATGGAAAGTGATAGGACAAGGGGGAATGGTTTTAGACTAAGATAGGGGAGGTTTAGATTAGAAATTAGGAGGAAGTTTTTCACACAGAGGGTGGTGTCACATTGGAACAGGTTGCCCAAGCAGGTTGTGGATGCCCTATCACTGGAAGCATTCAAGGCCAGGCTGGATGTGACCCTGGGCAGCCTGGTCTGGTGGTTGACAACC
>NW_011153233.1:0-317 GCF_000146605.3 Meleagris gallopavo | reverse complement strand
CGTTCTGGGGCGGGGAGTCCGCGGGCGCTGCGCCGCCGCGGGGCGGGAGGGGGAAGAGAACTACAAATCCCGGCGTTCCGTGCGGCGCTGCCGCGAGGGGTGATGGGAAAACGGAGTCCGAGGGGTCGGGAGGGCGGTGCCGAACTGCGAGTCCCGGCGTGCACCGCGCGGCTGCGCTGCAGCGCCCACGTGCGGCGGGGAGGAGGGCGATGCGGGGGGGGAATCCGACCAGGAACCGAGCTGCTCCCCCCACCACCCCCAAGAAGCGGAGTCTCCAACCCCACTGGCTCTGTGCTGTAGCCCCCCCAAGTAATTTC
>NW_011153232.1:0-416 GCF_000146605.3 Meleagris gallopavo | reverse complement strand
CTCCTCCCCTAGGAGTTGCAGCGACGTCACTTGAAGGCTTTGCGGTGCCGGAAGCAGCAGCTGTTCAGGCTGCGCTCGCTGGGCCGGCAGCTGCGGCGCTGGGAGCAGGAACTGCTGAGACGGCGCAGGGCCAGGGAGGCCAAACGGCGCGAGATGGAGGGGCGGCCGCGGCGGCTGGGGAGGATCAAGTGAGGGGAGGGGGCTGCGGGGCGGGGGGTGGGGGGCACCGGGGAGCTTGGCTGACCCCCAGCATCTGATAGGTACGAGGATCCCGCTCTGGAGGTGCAGCTGAGCGATGAGTTGGCGGAGTCGCTGCGTACCCTGAAGGTGCGAGGAGGGGGTTGGGGTTGGGGGCCGGAGGGCGCGGGGTTGGGTTTTGAGGTTTTGGTGTTGGGTTGGGGGTCTTGGCGTGGAGT
>NW_011153231.1:0-464 GCF_000146605.3 Meleagris gallopavo | reverse complement strand
GCTATTTTCCTTGGCCCCCGGCTTCGGGACGCGGCTGCCGGACGGGGGTTTTGTTTAAATTCCAGACTAAGTGGGAAGAGCCGATGGCGGCGGTGCTTTTCCCGTGTCACAGAGCCGGGTTGATGAGAACCAGATGAAGGGAGAACGGCGCTGCCGAGCGGGAGCGCTGCGGGGCGGGGGAGCGCAAACTTTCCTCGCTGACCCCCCACCCCACCCCCCCCTCTCCCCGGTAACCCTGCAGTCCAGACCGGGAGCTGCGTCCAGGACGGGCTGACGTACAACGATAAGGATGTGTGGAAACCCGAACCGTGCCAGATCTGCGTCTGCGACAGCGGCAACATCCTCTGCGACGAGGTGATCTGCGAGGACACCTCGGACTGCCCCAACGCCGAAATCCCCTTCGGAGAGTGCTGCCCCATCTGCCCCGATGTCGACGGTACCGCTCCCCCCCCTCCCCCATCCCT
>NW_011153230.1:0-327 GCF_000146605.3 Meleagris gallopavo | reverse complement strand
GGTCCCCTCCGTTTCCTTCACCCGAACAGCTCCGAGTATCCCCGAACAGCTCCGAGCGCATCCCGAGCGCTTCCGAACCCGACCCGAGCGCTTCCGAGCGTCCCCCGAACGAGAGCCGAACTCCTCCGATTCCGCCCCGAGCGTCCCCGAACTCGACCCGAACGCCTCCGAGTGTTCCCCGAACGGCTCCGGGCGCCCCCGAACGCGACCCGAGTGCGTCCCGAACACCTCCGAACTCGACCCGAACGCTGCCCGAACAGCTCCGAACGCAGCCCGTGTGTCCTCGAACTCGACCCGAACGCCTCCGAGCGCTCCCCGAACACTTCC
>NW_011153229.1:0-315 GCF_000146605.3 Meleagris gallopavo | reverse complement strand
GGGGCTGAGCCGCTGCCAAATCCGCTAATCTCGGGGTCGGGTTCCTCTTGCTCAAAGGGGGCTCCATAAGGACACGGCCGGGCCCATCTACGTTGGCTGTTGTTATTTTTTTCCCTCTGCCCGCCTTCAAAAACATGTATATATTAAGCGGCTCTTTAACTTCTTTTGTCTGCGCTCCTAACTCCGCGTATCCCCGGCCCCGCTCCGTCCTCCAGCGATTGGCAGAGCGCTCCCCACATTTGAGCTGCACAGTGGGAAATACGGTTCGGACATGGCACCGGAGGGATTGGACGGCTCCCGATGATTGGCAGAGGC
>NW_011153228.1:0-346 GCF_000146605.3 Meleagris gallopavo | reverse complement strand
TCTGACCCCCACCTGTTTTTTGCGACGGGCGTCGATTTGACGGAAGTAGGTGGTGATGTAGAGGTTGTCGAAGGTGATGTCCGCGTTGTACTGCCTGGTGTAGGAGAACGCCCTGTGGAGTAAAAGGGGGGTGGGGGTTGGGGGGGTCCTGGGGGTGAGGGGTGGGCTTTGGACCCCCAGGGCCCTTCTTTGTGCTCGCAGCCCCCAGATCTGTCACCTGGCTCCTCCCCGTCCTGCTGTGCCCTATGGTTGGCACTGATGGTGTCTCCGAGTGCCCCGAGCCACCAAAGCCCTGCGCTCACCTTGAGCCCCCCAAAGACCCCCAAAGACCCCAAAGCCCCCGAGC
>NW_011153227.1:0-600 GCF_000146605.3 Meleagris gallopavo | reverse complement strand
GGATATTTGGGCATATTTAGGGGTATTTGGGGGATATTTGGGGGTATTTTAGGATATTTGGGGGATATTTAGGGATATTTTGGGGATATTTGGAGATATTTAGGGATATTTGGGGGATGCTTAGGGATTATTTGGGGATATTTGGGGATATTTGGGGGATATTTGGGGATATTTGGCGATATTTAGGGGTATTTGGGGGATATTTAGGGGTATTTGGGAATACTTAGGGGTATTTGGGGGATATTTGGGGTATTTGGGGATATTTTAGGATATTTGTGGGATTTTTAGTGGGATATTTAGGGCTATTTTGGGGATATTTAGGGGTATTTGGGGGTATTTTTAGGATATTTTGGGGATATTTAGGGATCTTTTAGGATATTTAGGGGTATTTATGGGAAGTTCAGGGGCTATTTGGAGATATTTAGGGGTATTTGGGGGACATTTTAGGATATTTTGGCCTATTTTAGGGATATTTAGGGGTATCTGGGGGCATTTAGAGATATTTAGGACTATTTTGGGGATCCTCAGGGCTATTTGAGGACAATCTGGGGGGCGTTTAGGGCTATTTTGGGGGCATTTGGGGCTATTTGGGACTCTTTA
>NW_011153226.1:0-376 GCF_000146605.3 Meleagris gallopavo | reverse complement strand
CGGCGCGCTGCCCCACACCGCGCTGCCCCACACCGCGCCCCACAGCGCAGTCGCTCGCAGGTGGCACAGCCGGAGCAGCGCAGGGGCTGTTCGCTTTGCTTTGCCTTCCTCTTCCCTCTCAGCTGCTGAAACCCTCCCACAACGTATAAAAAAATCCTGCGAATGCTCATAAAGAGGCAGAGCTGCAGCCCTCGGGGGAGCCCCGCCGCCCCTCGCGGTTCTCAGCCCGCTTTACTCGCAGCAACCCCTCGGACCCCCCTCTCCCCATTTTTTTCCTTTCTTTTTCTTTTTTCTTTTATTTTCCACTTTAATTTTTAATCAGCCGTGCCAGCAATGTGTGTGTGTGTGTGTGTGTGTGTAAGTGCTGGAAAGTGCG
>NW_011153225.1:0-415 GCF_000146605.3 Meleagris gallopavo | reverse complement strand
TGTCTATGGGATGTCTATGGGATGTCTATGGGATGTCTATGGGATGGCTGTGGGATGTCTATGGGATGTCTATGGGATGGCTATGGGATGTCTATGGGATGTCTATGGGATGGCTATGGGATGGCTGTGGGATGTCTATGGGATGGCTGTGGGATGGCTGTGGGCTGTCTATGGGATGTCTATGGGATGTGAATGTTGTTTTCCCCTGGGCCGCTTCCCACCCTGTGGGCTCCCTCTGGGTGTGCCTTATGGGCTCTGCCCCACGGTGGCCCTGCAGTACGCCTGCTACGCCATCGGGAAGGACGTGCAGGCCATGAAGGCGGTGGTGGGGGAGGAGGCGCTGTCGGCAGACGATCTGCTCTACCTGGAGTTCCTGCACAAGTTCGAGCGGCACTTCATCGCGCAGGGTGCGCCG
>NW_011153224.1:0-384 GCF_000146605.3 Meleagris gallopavo | reverse complement strand
AAAATATATTTTTATTAAGAGATCATTAGAAGCAGAGCCCGGAAATACACAGACTACATTAAAATATAAAAGACCATTTCCAAGGGCAGGTGCAGGAAGCCCAGCCGTTGGCGTTCTATGGACAAATTGAGAAGGATTCAAATTCCCATTTTTCCTTTCTTTTTTTCGTTTTTTTTTTTTTTCTATTTTTCAATTCTTTAAGAGAACAAAACAAAACAAAACCAATTTTGTAAGGGTGAGAGTTAGCAGAACTCGATTCCATTTCAGTTTTATCCGTGAAAATGGGAAAAAAAATCCAGCATATTTAGTGTTAGGAGACAGACACAGCAAATATGAAGCACCTACGGTTGAAAGCAAGAGATTTTTTTTCCTTTTTTTTCTTTT
>NW_011153223.1:0-323 GCF_000146605.3 Meleagris gallopavo | reverse complement strand
CTCTCTCTGCACACTGACAGGAGCAGCCCCGCGCGGGGGTGTGCAATGCACCAGCGATGCCTCCTCTCCGTATGGGAGAACTCGCTGCATCCTCATCTATTGCCTTTTTGGGTAAGCGCTGCCGTGGGACTGCAGCAATGACAGCGGGAACGCTCGCAGGTCTGGCGGGGCACGGAGCCGGTTTTCCGCTTACAGCTAAAGGGGGGTGAGCGGGGAGAGGAATTCGGAGCACCGGAGCCTTTGTTTGGTCGGTACATCCCTCAAAAGGGAACAAAATAAAGGCGGTTTTGCTCAAAGCGGATGGCTCGGGCATCGGCCGCGAG
>NW_011153222.1:0-355 GCF_000146605.3 Meleagris gallopavo | reverse complement strand
CGCTCCGTGCTGTTAGCGCCGATTTCCTCTTTCCTCTGCGATCTTTGATTTGTTGTTTGGTTTTTTTTACTATTTTATTATTATTTCTTAAAGCGCTCCTCTCACATATCCCCACTGAAGGGAAAGAATAAAAATAAATCACGATGAAGCGTTGTCACCGCCGCTCGGGCCGATGGCAGCCACCCGCTGTCCCCAAGCAGCGGGAAAAGAAGAAACCCAACACCAACCAAAGCAAACAGCCCGCTGGAATTGTAGCAGGGCTGGGACCGGGATCAGGGTATTAATGCGCGACTCGGGGCAGGGCCGGGGGGGGCATTTCCCCGTTCCCCCTCCATACACACACCTCGGGCCCTTT
>NW_011153221.1:0-324 GCF_000146605.3 Meleagris gallopavo | reverse complement strand
CGCCGCGATCGCCCCGAACTTTGAGGCTCATCCCAGCCCTGCGCTGGGACTCCGTTCAACCTGCGTTGCTAGCCCGTCTCTCGGCCCCGCCCACCCGCGCTCCCATTGGCTCAACCTACATTTTGGGAGGCCATCCCGTTCTCTCATTGGCTGTCGTCCGCCGTCCATCGCCAAGGCCCGGCGCTTCCGTTTGTGAGGTTAGGTAGAGGCGTAGCGCCGGGCCGGGCGCCGTGTGGGATCTCTCCGCCCGCGAGTGCCTCTGGGCTGAGGGCTCCTCACGGAGCGCGGCGGGGGCACGGGCGGGCTGCTTGTCGCATGGCGCGG
>NW_011153220.1:0-308 GCF_000146605.3 Meleagris gallopavo | reverse complement strand
GGGATGGGATGGGGATGGGGATGGATGGGATGGGATGGGATGGAGATTGAAATGGGTTTGGGATGGGATTTGGAATGGGAGATGGGGGTAGGATGTGGGTGGGATGCGGGTGGGATGGGAAGGGATGGAATGAGGATGGAATGAGGATGGGATGGGGAGGGATGGAGAGGGATGGGATGGGATGGGGATGGGATGGGGATGGAATGGGATGGAATGAGGATGGGATGGGGAGGGATGGGATGGGATGGAGATTGAAATGGGTTTGGGATGGGTTTGGAATGGGGGACGGGGATGGGGGTAGGATGTGG
>NW_011153219.1:0-387 GCF_000146605.3 Meleagris gallopavo | reverse complement strand
TTTTGTTGTTGTTGTTGTTTTAATGTTGTCACATGAATAAGGTGGCAGACAGACATTTGGAAATAGTACCACAATGGATTTGCAAAACAACAAATCTGTAAAGAGGCTCTTCACTGTACTTTTGATGTTGTTTTTCTTGCTTGTGAAATGTTCTGATAAAGAGGAAAGGTGATGATTTTCCTGATGGAAGTTTCGTTATCAGAATGTTCTTTAATCTGAAATTTGTTTTTTATTCCCTGTTGCCTTTTACAATAAATATGATCAAAATTCTGTGTAGCTTTTGTTGTAGGGTATTGAGGAACTATTGTTCCCTGTTAATTTCTGTGTGGAAATCCTTTGAAAATAGAATCTCATTTTCAGATTTTCTTGTTACTTCATGTTAACTGA
>NW_011153218.1:0-383 GCF_000146605.3 Meleagris gallopavo | reverse complement strand
AGAGTAGTTCAGAAGGTAGGAATGGAAGTCTCCATGCCTCTGTAGGCCTGTCTGTTTCCAAGAAAGATCTAAACTTCCTCTTGCTAATAGCTTCATGGGAGAACACACTGTCCCCAGGTATTCTCCATCATTGATCTGACTAACCTTCACAATCAAAGGTTTTATCACTGTGTCTGTCTTTCCTTGCAGTGTAAGATGACAACGAGTGCCGTTGTTCAGGGAGGGCGGGACGGGGGCGTTACCTCGAGGCGGCTCCAGGCAGCCGCGGCCAAGCCCGTCCCGGCCGTGCAGCCTCGGCGCACTGCGCGGCCGTTGTGGGTTGGCGGAGCAGAACGGCAGGGCGCGCTCCCACCACGCCTGTCCCGTTCCTTTTTTTTTTTTTT
>NW_011153217.1:0-652 GCF_000146605.3 Meleagris gallopavo | reverse complement strand
AAAAAGATTCCAATTTTAGAAAAGCAATTTGTTTAAATTACAATAATTTTACCATCCATAAAATGCCCTGTACAGTTAATTTGCATAATAATACTTAATTCGAAAAAAAAAAAAATAGTAATTGACTTACTTTTCAAATAAAAGAGTTTATGACGAAACACCCCATAG
Source organism: Meleagris gallopavo (assembly GCF_000146605.3). Lineage (NCBI taxonomy): Eukaryota > Metazoa > Chordata > Aves > Galliformes > Phasianidae > Meleagris > Meleagris gallopavo. The sequence continues at coordinate 484 of NW_011153217.1, read as the reverse complement.
GGTTTTTTTGTGTGTGTGTGTTTTCATTGTTTATTTTGTCTTTGGTGTATTGTGTGTGTGGTTTTTTTAATTATTTTTTTTATTTTTTTACATAATACTGATTTCATTGTATCATAATGTTAATTCTGTTGTCAAATGCTCACAAACAAAGCTGTGAGCAAGAAAGAAGTACAACAAAATTTGTTAGAGATGCTGAAAATCCTTTGCTGTAAAATACATTTTCAGCAGTATAAGGTAAAAAAAAAACTTTTTTTTTCCAGCTTGTAAGAATAACAAATTTTTGTGTGTGTGTGTGTTTAATATATGAAATTTCAGTCCTGCAAAGTTCATATCTACCATGTAATATGTAGCATGAAGTAGCTAAGTTCTTAAATGAGTGAAAAGAGCAGTTAAATCCATGCAGAACATTTATGTTAAAGCATGCCATGTAGTTCTAGAAACTGAATGGAAATGCTAGGTAAATTTTCATGCTTTCTTTTATTAT
>NW_011153216.1:0-675 GCF_000146605.3 Meleagris gallopavo | reverse complement strand
GGGGTTGGGAGGAGCCGTGCGCCTCGTGCGTCCCCTAAGCGCCCACACGAGGGGCTGCCTGCGACCAGCCGGCACCGCAAGGACGGGGCACCACGGCGCTGAGCTCCGCCCTCACCCACAGCCGGAGCGCAGAGCCCCGCGTTGGGGACGATGGGTGCCGACCCCACAGCTGCCCGCAGGACCCCGGGGGTCCTCACTGCGGTTGGGGCCGCGCTGAGCCCATCCCGCCGTGCCGCCGGAGCAAAGCAAAGGGGCAGCAAACGCCACAAGCCGCTCCGTGCAGCCTTTGATGTCCGCGCTGTTTGCTCAGCTGCCCGATTAAAGCCCTGCCCCCATCGCCCCGCAGGGCGCGCCGTCGCCCCGATGCCTCACCTGGGGTTTGGACCCCTGATGTGGGGCGGCCCCGACGTCCCGCACGGCCCTGCGGTGGCCGCTCGGCTTGGAGCGCTGTGGGACGGCGGTGTCCCCGCGTCCCTGGGCTCCTCCGACTCCTGTCCCCATTCCCCACCCCGCAGGGTCGCCCACCCCGGAGAAGGCAGGAGCTGAGCCCCACATCCATGGCGAGGAGATGGGGCGGTGCGATGGACACCGGGCTGGGGCTCAGCGCATCCCTGTTTGTCCAGGGATGATGGGATGGGACACGGGAGGGTGGATAGGGAATGGGGGGGGTGGGAC
>NW_011153215.1:0-311 GCF_000146605.3 Meleagris gallopavo | reverse complement strand
ACACAGCGGGGACACAGTGGGGTCACTCTGGGGACACTTTGGGGACACAGTGGGTACACAGTGGTGACACTTTGGGGCCACTCTGGGGCCACTTTGGGGACACAGCGGTGACACTTTGGGGACACAATGGGGCCACTCTCGGGACACTTTGGGGCCACTCTGGGGCCACTTTGGGGACACAGTGGTGACACTTTGGAGTCACTCTGGGGACACAGTGGGGACACAGTGGGGCCACTCTGGGGCCACTTTGGGGACACAGTGGTGACACTTTGGAGTCACTCTGGGGACACTCTGGGGACACAGTGGTGACG
>NW_011153214.1:0-384 GCF_000146605.3 Meleagris gallopavo | reverse complement strand
TTATTTTTCCCCTTTTTCATCCAAACTACCTGCGGTGTATAGCAGACAGCCATCCCCTGTACACAAAAACACCCGGGCGGAGCGGATCTGTGCGGCCGCAGGGGGGAGGCGGCCCCGCGCTGCGGTCGGGACGGACCCACAGCCGGCGGACAGACCGTCCCAGCAGTCGTGACCGCGGACCTCCCCAGGCTGTGTCTCCCCCGTGTGTGTGCGTGGCTGTCACGGGCACTGCCGGAATGCCTCCTCCTGCTTCGTGGAGCGCTTTGGCTATTCAAAGCATTCGTTTTTAAGTCTTGAAATATCAGCCTCGGGGTGGATGCGGGTTTGGTTTGCCTTTATTGTGTGTGTGATTTTTGTTTTCGGGTGGATTTTGTTTTTGTTTTT
>NW_011153213.1:0-583 GCF_000146605.3 Meleagris gallopavo | reverse complement strand
CAAAACCAGCAGGAGCTGCTGCAGGTCCTGGAAGGGGAAAGGGGGCGTTGGGGGCACTTGGAGCTCTGTGGGGCCACTGGGGTCTCTATGGGGACATCTATGGGGCCACTGGAGCTATTGGGGCCATCGGGGTCTCTATGGGGCCATCAAGGGCTCTGTGGGGTCATTGGGGTCTCTATGGGGCCACTGGGGCTCTGTGGGGTCATTGGGGTCTCTATGGGGACATCTATGGGCCACTGGAGCTATTGGGGCCATCGAGGTCTCTATGGGGCCATTGGAGTCTCTATGGAGCCATCAGGGTCTCTATGGGATCACTGGGGTCTCTATGGGGCCATCGGGGTCTCTGTGGGATCACTGGGGTCTCTATGGGGCCATCGGGGTCTCTGTGGGATCAATGGGGTCTCTATGGGGCCATCGGGGTCTCTGTGGGATCACTGGGGTCTCTATGAGATCACTGGGGTCTCTATGGGGCCATCGGGGTCTCTGTGGGATCACTGGGGTCTCTATGGGGCCATGGGGGTCTCTATGGGGTCATTGGGGTCTCTATGGGGCCATCGGGGTCTCTGTGGGATCACTGGGGTCT
>NW_011153212.1:0-420 GCF_000146605.3 Meleagris gallopavo | reverse complement strand
CCCGCCATCCCGTCCCACCCCCGTCGCTCGGCGCAGCAGCGCTGGATACGGCTCAGCTCCGCGGCACCAACCTCGAGGGCCGCCCGCACGATGTCCCGCTGCCTCCGTTCCGCCTCCCGGATGCGGGCCGCCATCTGCGGGGACAGAACGGCGCTGAGGGGCGGTCCGTTAACGAGCGGATGACGGATGGCGGCTTGCGGGGGCCCCGCATCCCTCACCTGCCGGATGTTTTCCTCCTCGCGCTCCTCGTGCGCTCCCACCGCCTTTCGCAACGCCGCCGCGAACCGCTCGTATTCCTCAGCCGGCACCACGAACCGCTCCCGCAGCGCCGCATCCGCGCGGTTCTCCCTCCAGAACCGCACCGTCTCCCGTCGGTGCTCAGCCCTGGGACGGGAGGAGCGCGGAGGGAGGGCGGGCGCG
>NW_011153211.1:0-496 GCF_000146605.3 Meleagris gallopavo | reverse complement strand
TGGCAGTGAGGCACCCGGCGGGAGTTCCACAGCCGGAGCCTTGGGTCGGGGGGTGGGTTTGGGGTGGGGGTCCGGTGGGAAGCAGCCCCCGACCCCCAGGGAGGCCAACGCTGACTACGAGGAGGGGAGCAGCAGCACAGCTCCGCGAGGACGCCGGGTTTGCACATGCACAGAGAGCACGGACAGAGCTGCGGGGGAGCAGCAGCAGCAGCGCAGGGGACGCAGGCAATGCACCGCTGCGCAGCCCGGGAGCCGCCCCGATCGGGGGGGGGGGGGTGGTTTGAGAGGGGGGGTGGAGGGGGGGTTGGGGGGGTCTTTTCGTCGTCTTTGTTTCGAGCTTAAGGAGGGAGACGGTCCGGTGAAGCTGACGGACGGATCGTTTGGGAGCACCATTGGTTTCTGCAGCGCGGATGTGCCGCGGGCTCCTGGAAAACCTCCCTTCGCCGCTGCCGGCGCTCGGCCTCCAGCGCAGCCTCAACATTCCAGGGATTCCCAT
>NW_011153209.1:0-426 GCF_000146605.3 Meleagris gallopavo | reverse complement strand
TGACCACGCTGACCGGCAGCCCCCTGCCCCTCATTTCCTGCGCCAGCCCCCGGCCCATCTCCCTCCAGGCGTCGTTCCTCGCCGTCACCACGGCCACGTGCGCCCAGCGGAAATATCTCAGCACCGCGTGCAGCACCGCGCCCGGCGCCGGGATGGGCGCCACCAAAGTGTCCCCCTCTCCTCCCCCGTCCCCCACGCACGACCACGACACCAAAGGTTTGTTCCACGCCGCCGCCAGCAGCTCCGCGGCCCCGCAGACGGCGGGGTTCAGGGGACCCACCAAACCCGAGGCGTAACGCTCCGCGCCCAGCAGCGCCGTCACCGCCTGCGGGGTTTGGCACGGCTCGGGGAGCAGCACCGCGTCCCACCAGTAACCCCGGCTCAGATCCGGGTCCCTGTTGAGTCTCCCCACGGCCAGGCGGGGCG
>NW_011153208.1:0-436 GCF_000146605.3 Meleagris gallopavo | reverse complement strand
CCGTCCCGCAGCTCGGGCCCCCCAAAACTTTGAGGTGCTTTCCGAAGGCATTCCCCCCCCACCCCTCTCCGTCCCTCTCCTTCCCATCTCCACCCCCCTCGGCCTCCCAAACTTTCGGCTTTCGGGGAGGCGGGGGGAGGGTGGGGTGGTGGTGATGCCAGAAGGGCAATGGGGACCCTGACTCTGAGCGCGTGTGTGCGGGTGAAGGTACGGGGTGCCCCCCCTTCCCCTGCCCCCCTTTATTTTGCAGGTAGGTTTCTCAGGAGCAGAGCAAGGGGCGGCTGCGTGTTTGTGTGTGTGTGTGTGTGTGAGCTCAGTGGGACCGCGCTGCCGACTGGCTCTGGCAGCCGGAGGAAGCGAAGCCCGTTAGGAGCGCGCCCTGCCTCTGTCAGTCTCACCGCGCGGCCCGGCCCGGCTCTGAGCGGAGCGACCCGGC
>NW_011153207.1:0-374 GCF_000146605.3 Meleagris gallopavo | reverse complement strand
GGGATTTGGGGGTCCAGGGAGGTATTTGGGGGCCAGAAAAGGGGGATTTTGTTTCTTGGGAGATATTTGATGGCTCTAAATGGAGGATTTGGGGCTGTGGATGGGGGTCCCAACCCCCCTGGGTGAATTTTGGAGGTCTGACATTGGATTTGGGACCCAGGAAGCCCCCGCCCCCGGTGCCGGAATCGGAACGTCGTCGTCGCTCGGCTCAGGAGGTTCGTCGTTCCCTTCCCATTTTCCCTTACCGGGATGAATTGGTGGCTGCCATCAATCAGCATCAAATCCTGGTGATAGAAGGGGAAACTGGATCTGGGAAGACCACCCAAATCCCCCAGTATCTTCACGAGGAGGTGGGAATGGGGTTATGGGGGGGT
>NW_011153206.1:0-770 GCF_000146605.3 Meleagris gallopavo | reverse complement strand
TTATTGTCTCTACTGCCTGCAGTGCCGAGTAGGCAGCCAATAACTGTTTTTCAATCATACTGCATCTTTCTTCCGCTCCATGCCAGACCTGAGACCAGAAACCAATGGGGGTCCGAACAGAACTCTGGCGTTGCCACAGGCCCCAACCAAAGCCATCTTGAGTAACGTGAACATCCAACTCGGCTGGGAGGGTAGGATCAAATATACCCAATGCCTGGGCTTGTTTAACTGCCAGTTTTGCTTGTGGGAAAGCGTCCTGTTCTGTTTTCCCCCAGTCCCATAGCTGTCCCTTTTTTGTGAGTCTGTACAGTGGCCTTAATAGCTATGCTAGGTGAGGTATAAAGGAACACCAATAACCCAATATACCTAGAAACTCTTGCAGCTGCTTCAATGTTGTAGGGACTGGGAACGCCTGAACCTTATCTATGACAGCACTGGCCATCAAATGTGTCTTCATGAATTGCTTCCCTTATGCCTAGTTCACCGATATAATTTTGAAGGTCCCCCATGGAGGACCACATTCCTGTATGTAGAGATATATCAGCTTTATTCAGCCATACCATATGGCAGGCTGCTATTAACCATTCTATTATAATATGGTTTTCATTAAGATATTGAGTACCTGCATATAACCTCTGCCTGAGAGCAGGATGGACAGTCATGGTGGCCAACTTGGATATTTCCAAGCCATTCACCAAAACACTTTTTGCCCCAGAATCCCACAGTCTTAATAACCAGGCTGGCATACTTTCTCTAGGTTTCTGCCTAAA
>NW_011153205.1:0-454 GCF_000146605.3 Meleagris gallopavo | reverse complement strand
GCCACCTTCAAGGAAAATCTCTGGAAATTTGCCATGCAGATTGTCTCCAGGCCCATCATCATCAAGCTGCAACAGGAGGAGCTCACTCTGACCAACATTAGGCAGTACTACTTTGTCTGCAGGAACTGGGAGCAGAAGTATGAGGCCCTCTGCAACCTCGATGGCAGCATCACCATTGGCCAGGCCATGATCTTCTGCCAGCCACATCTCATCTGCAAACAGGGAGTAACTAGTGTTCTGTCTGGCGGCTCAACCCAAGAGTGACCTCAGTGCTGCTCCACAGATTGCCACAATGAATGCAGGGGAGGGGTGGGAAGCACCCAGACAGCATTTAAAACTCAGCGTGGAAGCAGCGCCTAATAGTTGAGACCACGCTTACTTAACTGCCTTGGTGGGCACTGCATGGAAACCATGCTCTGCTTCTTTAACCTTTATACTTTGTGTCTAGCAAAGA
>NW_011153204.1:0-451 GCF_000146605.3 Meleagris gallopavo | reverse complement strand
GATCTCTTTAACATCTCATACAAATGAAAAACGTTTTTCAAGTTTTCCTCCTCTGAACAATCCTATTTAATACATGTGTTTGTTGGTGCATTTCTTTAGGAAGATAAATGTGATATAATAATAAATGTGCAACATCTGGGAAGCAAGAAGTCTGGGTAAACTTGCAATGGGTTTCTTTTGCTCACAGCTGTACTAAGTGAAATATATGCTCCCTCTTTGCAGCACATCTTTCCTGATCATTTTCTGAGGTTGGAAATCCCTAGAAGTGACAAAGATGGGAAAGGGAAGGCAGCCACTCCCCAGAGATATGGACATGTCTGATGTCTGCTTTCAGAAAGCCTTCAGAGTGCTCTGTGAGAAAAGTCTGGACAATGGCAAGGGCCTTTAACATGAAAGTGTGCTGAACACTCATAGCACATAATATATAGAAAGCTTTGGACCTCCAAAGATA
>NW_011153203.1:0-339 GCF_000146605.3 Meleagris gallopavo | reverse complement strand
TTCAGCTGCCACTTCTCCCTCCTCCGCCACAAGAACAGCGCTGGCTGTGAAGGGGGGCAACAAGGGGCTGAGCCCCCCCCGGGGGCACCCACTGAAGGAGATGGGGACAGCCTGGGGGGGGACACAGCTGTGCTGCTGGGAAGCGTCACAGGGGAGTCACCCCACAGCTGGGATCTGCGCCCCACAGATGAGATGGTGTAGGTGGAGGGGGCCCAAAATGCTGACCCCCCCCCTGCCCCCCTTCACCAAGCTGGGGCTCAGTGTTACGAACACCCAGGAAATCCCTTAAAAGAAACGAACCCAAAAACTCTGATCTCATGGCTTTATTGAAAAAGAGGT
>NW_011153202.1:0-373 GCF_000146605.3 Meleagris gallopavo | reverse complement strand
CATTAGCAAGCATATTTATTTCAATCCCCACTTTGGGATCCTCATTTCTTAGCTGTATAGAATATTATAATAATAGCATATTTATTTCAAATAGCATCTTAGTGGAATTTTGAAATACTTTATGAACTTCCTGTTGAAAATATGTCACAACTGGAATATGAAATATAGCATCTAGCAGCATCCAGAAACATGTTACAGTATTTTGACATAGTATATAAAGAATATTGGAATGGAAGAATACGAGGGGAATTTCTAAGAGGTTGATTGTAGAGGAATATGGCTAAGACTGCAATTTGATACTCAGATTTTTTGCTGTTTTATTTGTTTTTCTATGTAGAGTCCTAGAAAAATAGACATTAAAAAAGGATGCTTT
>NW_011153201.1:0-421 GCF_000146605.3 Meleagris gallopavo | reverse complement strand
TGCCTTGGGGTCCTCACATCCCACCTTGGGGTCCTTTTGGGGGGTTTTGGGGTCTTCTGGGGTCATCTTTAGTCTCCGTGTCCCATCTTGGGGTTCCTTTTGGGGTCTTTGGGGTCCTCATGTCCCATCTTGGGGTCTATTTTGGGATCTCTGGGTCTTTTGGAGACACTTTGGGGTCCCCATATCTCATCTTGGGGTCCTTTTGGAGTCTTTGGGGCCACGTTGGGGTCCCCGTACCCCATTTTGGGGTCTTTTGGGGGTCTTTTGGGATCTTTGGGAGTTTCTGGAGCCACCTTGGGTTCCCCACGTCCCATCTTGGAGTCCTTTTATGGGGGATTTTGGCCTTGTGGGGGATTTTAGGGTCACTACTGCGGTTTTGGGGTCACTTTCGGGGTTATGAAGTCCCATTTTGGGGCCTTTT
>NW_011153200.1:0-765 GCF_000146605.3 Meleagris gallopavo | reverse complement strand
TGTTCATCAGGAGTGCCAGATTTCTGATCTGCTGATCCAGTTTGCAGAGTTGCAATGGCATAAGGAGATTAAGGCCAGGTGGCATTTTAATCAGTTCTTTTTTTTTTTTCCCCTAATTTTTAGTCAGTGCTATGTGATTCCTGGTTTTGTTATTTTATTTTATTTTTTACAACAGAAGGTTTGTGCAGAGGAATATGATCAAAAATCAATCAAGTTAATTAGTTCAATGCAATTAATCATAAACAGATCCAATAAATAAGATTTATTATTTAATAAACTTAATTGGGGATATTGAGATTCTAATATTTGAATGGGGTATATAAACAGGAAGGGGAATGGCTGTTTACAAGGGTGGATAGTGATAGGACAAGGGGGAATGGTTTTAAACTGAAACAGTTTAAATTGAGACAGGTTTAGGTTATATATTAGGAGAAAATTTTTCACACAGAAGCTGGTGAAACGCTAGAACAGGTTGCCCAAGGAGGCTGTGGATGCCCCATCCCTGGAGGCATTCAAGGCCAGGCTGGATTTGGCTCTGGGTAGCCTGGTCTGGTGGTTGGTGACCCTGCACATAGCAGGGGGGGTGAAACCAGATGATCATTGTGGTCCTTTACAACCCAGGCCATTCTATGATTCTATGCTATGATTCTATGATATAGGGTAAAGTAGACTTTCTGTGTAGAATTTATACCTAATAGATGCATTCTATGCAGGTACTGAGGTAATTTATATTTACTCATTTTATAGTTTTTTTTTTTTTTTTTT
>NW_011153199.1:0-380 GCF_000146605.3 Meleagris gallopavo | reverse complement strand
CATGCAAGCTGTAGGTAAGGAGCACACAGCTCACTGCATGCACACACGTGTGGCCGGGCTGCACACACTCAGGTGCCACCCCAATTATAGGTGCATTGGGGATAGCCATGTATAACATCCAGTGCGCTCGGTAAAGCCAGATGAGGGGAGCCAGGGCAGCTGGGCTGGGCTGTGGGAATACAGATAGGGCTGTGAGGAGCTGCCCCTTCTAGGGGGATCCAAGCAGGCTCAAGTGGGCTTAAGGATGTGGTTGCGGGTGCCACATCAGGGTGCAGTGCCCCACTGAATCTCCCCTCATGGCTGGGCTGAGCTGGGGGCTCACGGTAAGCTGAGCCGCAGGGATGAGGTATGGGGAAGGGAACTGTGCAGGCTTTGGGAAG
>NW_011153198.1:0-378 GCF_000146605.3 Meleagris gallopavo | reverse complement strand
TCTTTCTTTCTTTTCCTCTCTATTCTTTTCCTCTCTATTCTTTTCCTCTCTATTCTTTTCGTCTCTTTTTGTCTCTTTTCGTCTCTTTTCTACTCTTTTCTTTTATTTTCTTCTCTTTTCGTCTCTTTTTGTCTCTTTTCTTACCGTGTCTATTCTTCTCTTTTCATTTCGTCTCTTTTCTTTTTGTCTCTTCTTTTCTCGTGTGTTTTTTTCATCTCTTTTCGTTTCCTTTCGTCTCTTTTCATTTCGTTTCTTTTCATCTCTTCGTTTTTCCTCTTTTCTTTTCGGTTCTTTTCTTTTCGTCTCTTTACCCTTCCTCTCTTTTCTTTTCTTTTCTTCTCGGTTCTTTTCTTTTCTTTTCGTATCTTTTCTTTTCTT
>NW_011153196.1:0-450 GCF_000146605.3 Meleagris gallopavo | reverse complement strand
TCACCGACGACGACATCCGGTGAGAAGCCCTCCCTCACCCCTCTCCCCCCCGCGTTGGACCAAAATCGCGCTTTTTGAACCCGTTGCTTTATTTCATTTTGGGTAAAATTCCGTTCTTCTCTCAGACACCTTGAGGTAAACTCGCAACGTTTTTGCGTTTTCTAATAAGGGGGCTCTTCTACCACTACAAAAACCCTTTTCCGTCCGAAGGTTCCCATTTTTAGCGTTTGACCAAAATCCCTCATTTTTACACACTTTTTAAATTTCATTTTCAGGAAATCTCATTTTTTTCTTTGACATTTTGAGGTAAACTCGCACAATTTTTGCATTTTCTTGTAAGAGGGCTCTTCTACCATTAATAAAATCCTTTTCCACTCGAAGATCCCAATTTCAATTTTTCACCAAAATTGCACTTTTTTACCCCATTTTTTCATTCTATTTTTGGGAAAT
>NW_011153195.1:0-354 GCF_000146605.3 Meleagris gallopavo | reverse complement strand
GACGGACCGCTGCGCCAATGAATGACCTAGTTCCGGTCTTCTTCATTTCCGGTCTTGTGCTCCTCCCCCCCCGCCCTGTGACCTTTTTGACACCGCCCCGTTGTGCGCTGTTGGCGGCGTTCCCCCGCGCTCTGCGGGTGCGACATTTTTGGTTCCCTCCCTTCCCTTCAGTTCCTCCCTGTGGCTGGCGGCGCATGATGACGTCATGTCCGGGCTGCGCACGTTCAGCACGTGTAGTGGGTGAGCGGCGGGCACGGAACGGGAAAAAGTTGGTTGTGCGGCGGAGGAGGAGCGCCCCAGAAGTGCCCCATAACTGCCCCATAAGCACTCCATAGTGGCCCATAGCACCCTGCA
>NW_011153194.1:0-612 GCF_000146605.3 Meleagris gallopavo | reverse complement strand
GGCCGTTCTGTTTGCGGGAAAGAGCTCGAGCTCCTCGATGCGCCCGAAGTCGCCGCGGTCTCCTGGGCTGAGCAGGAGAACGGCGACCGCACCTCTCAGCCGAGGGACCGCTGGAGATGAGTTTTGTTCCCCCAACACCGCCGCTACCGAACAAAAGAGAGAAAGTAATATTTGCTCAGGTCCCCCTTCTGTTGGCCTTTAATTTATCTGTTTACAACCGGGACTCCCTCAGTTGAAACAAAAAATCAATGAAAATGTAGTTGGAGAAAAGGCGGGCAAACTACTGAAAAAAAAAATTTGTGAATGGAAGAATGTGTTTGTGCGTTCATTGTTAAAATAAAGAGCGTGCCGTGACGTCGGCAGTCGCCCGCCAATGGGGGCAAGGATAATATTTTTAAATATCCTCCCCGCGAGCCAATGGGAGAGGCGGTGGCAAAAACTAGCGCAGGGCCGGGCCAATGGCGGGGAGGTATGCTAATGAGGACTTGGTCAGGCAGGAGCTGAATGTCAACTAGTCAAAGATGGAGGCTGGAGCGGGGAGGCCATGAGGTTGGTACCGGAGGCTTTGCCCGCGGTTCTGTCCGAGCGCGAGCGGACCCCACTCTCCCTGCG
>NW_011153193.1:0-324 GCF_000146605.3 Meleagris gallopavo | reverse complement strand
CTAGGGGTCGCTATGGGTCACCAGGGGTCACTAGGGGTCGCTATGGGTCACTATAGGTCACTAGGGGTCACTAGGGGTCACTATGGGTCACTAGGGGTCGCTATGGGTCACTATGGGTCACTATGGGTCGCTATGGGTCACTAGGCAATGCTATGGGTCACTAGGGGTCGCTATGGGTTGTTATGGGGGTCACTATGGGTCACTAGGGGTCACTGTGGATCTCTATGGGTCACTATGGGTCTCTATGGGTCACTATGGGTCACTATGGGTCGCTATGGGTCACTATGGGTCGCTATGGGTCACTATGGGTCGCTATGGGTCACT
>NW_011153192.1:0-447 GCF_000146605.3 Meleagris gallopavo | reverse complement strand
TCTTGGTCATGCCTTTAGGAGACAACTGCTCCCCTCTCTTAGAGAGAATATCTACCCCTCGCTTCTCTAAGAAGCATCATAAAAAGTGTAGGGCTACCTCTCTTTCCATGGTGCACTGCAATCCACGTCTTAACACATGCAGAGCCCGCTGTTTGTCGGAGCTCCATTTCATGTCCTCCGGATCCAAGCAGACCCCTCTCGGTCGGTCTAGGCGATGCCGCCCCCCGGCTCAGCCTCTGCGACGCCGGTGCTTTCGTCCGTCCGCTCCCAAATCAATCTTCCATCAGGTCCACACCCTGTTTGGGCACCATTTGCCGCGGATAGCGTCCTAATCAGATTGTTCTCAAGCGGGGAAGCACGACAGTACTCAATATGAGTGATCAAGCTTCACTTTATTGCTGCACACACAGGGTTTATATATGGTTCCAATACACATGTGTTCGCTTA
>NW_011153191.1:42301-48385 GCF_000146605.3 Meleagris gallopavo | reverse complement strand
ACACAGGATGGCAGTGACACGGGGTGGGGGTGACACAGGACGGAGGTGACACGGGACGGAGGTGATACAGGATGGAGGTGACACACGGGACAGAGGTGACACACAGGACAGAGATGACACAGGACAGAGGTGACACACAGGTGGTGACACGGGACGGAGATGACACGCAGAACAGAGGTGACACAGAACAGAGACGACACGGGATGGAGATGACACACGGGGTGGTGATACAGGATGGAGGTGACACAGGACGGAGATGACACGGGACAGAAGTGACACGGGACGGAGATGACACACGGAACAGAGACGACGCACAGGACAGAGGTGACACAAGACAGAGATGCCACGGGATGGAGGTGACACACGGGGTGGTGCCATGGGATGGAGGTGCCACGGGACGGAGGTGCCACGGGATAGAGGCGACACAGGACAGAGATGACATGGGACGGAGGTGACACAAGACAGAGGTGACACGGAATGGAGGTGACACGGGACGGAGGTGACACGGGACAGAGGTGACACGGGATGGAGGTAACACACGGGGTGGTGACACAGGATGGAGGTGCCATGGGACGGAGGTTACACAGGACGGAGGTGACATGAGATGGAGGTGACACGGGATGGAGGTGACACGGACAGCGGTGACACGGGATGGAGGTGACATGGGACAGAGGTGACACGGGACAGAGGCGACACGGGACAGAGATGACACAGAACGGAGATGAATGGGATGGAGGTGACACGGGATGGAGATGACACGGGACGGCGGTGACATGGGACAGAAGTGATGCAGGACGAAGGTGACACGGGACAGAGGCGACACGGCACAGAGGCGACATGGGACAGGCGACACGGGACAGAGGTGACACAGAACAGAGATGAATGGGACGGAGGTGACACGGGACGGCGGTGACATGAGACAGAGGTGACGCAGGACGAAGGTGACATGGGACAGAGGTGACACGGGACAGAGGCGCCACGGGACAGAGGTGACACAGAACGGAGATGAATGGGACGGAGGTGACACGGGACGGTGGTGACATGGGACAGAGGTGACGCAGGACGAAGGTGACACGGGACAGAGGCGACACGGGACAGAGGTGACACAGAACGGAGATGAATGGGACGGAGGTGACACGGGACAGAGGTGACACGGGACAGCGGTGACATGGGACAGAGGTGACGCAGGACGAAGGTGACACGGGACAGAGGTGACACGGGACGGGGCGGCGCCCCGGGGTGCTGAGCGGCGCGGTGTGGCGGTGCCGCCATGTTCGCTACCTGCGCGGCGCCCCGTCATCGTGAGGGGGCACGATGACCACCTTGACGGTGACGGAGGTGCGCAGCAGGTCGATCATCTGCTCGTGGCTCAGCGTCACCACGGCCACCTTGCAGATCTCCACCAGGCGGCTGCCCTGCCGCAGCCCCGCCTGCCAGGCGAAGCCGTACTCCTCCACCTCGGCCACCGTCCCGTCGTACTTCACGTGGAAGCCCAGCTGGCCCAGCCCGTTGCGTCGCAGCGTCATGTCCACCGTGTCGCAGCCCGGCGTCGTCACCTGGGGGCGGGGCGCAAATGGGGGGTGTCGGTGGAGATCCCCGGCCTGGGGGGGGGAAGCCGGGATCCGCTGCTCGCGGCCCACAGCGGGCGCAGGTTGTTTCGGTTGGGAGGGTGGGGACTCGCGGGTCATTGTTGGTCGGTGGTCGGTCAGTCGTTGGTCAGCCGCTGTTGGTTGACCGTTGGTGGACTGGTGGTCAACCATTGGTCAACGATTCATCAATTATTGGTCAACTGTTGGTCAACCATTGGACAACCATTTGTCAACTGGTGGTCAACTGTTGGTCAACCACTGGTCAACGATTCATCAATTATTGGTCAATCATTGGTCAACCGTTGGTCAACCACTGGTGAACGATTCATCAATTATTGGTCAATCATTGGTCAACCGTTGGTCAACCACTGGTCAACGATTCATCAATTATTGGTCAATCGTTGGTCAACCACTGGTCAATCATTGGTCAACCATTTGTCAACTGGTGGTCAATTGCTGGTCAACCACTGGTCAATGATTCATCAATTGTTGGTCAATCGTTGGTCAACCCCTGGTCAATCATTGGTCAACCATTTGTCAACTGTTGGTCAATCGTTGGTCAACCACTGGTCAACCACTGGTCAACGATTCATCAGTCGTTGGTGAATCACTGGTCAACCATTTGTCAACTATTGGTCAATCGTTGGTCAACCATTGGTCAATCACTGGTCAACGATTCATCAATCGTTGGTCAATCATTGGTCAACCATTTGTCAACTGTTGGTCAATCGTTGGTCAACACCATGTCAACGATTCACCAACTGCTGGTCAATCATTGGTCAACCATGGGTGAATCGCTGGTCAATCATTGGTCAACCACTGCTCAACAATTAATCAACTGTTGGTCAACCATTGGCCAACTGTTTGTCAACCATTCATCAACTGTTGCTCAACCACTGGTCAACCATTGGTCAAGGATTCATCAACTGTTGGTCAACCGCTGGTCAACCACTGGTCAACTGTTGGTCAACTCATGGCCAACCTCTCATCAACCATTCATCAATTGTTGGTCAACCCATTGGCTAACCACTGGTCAACCACTCAACCATTGGCCAACCTTTGGCCAACCACTCAACTACTGGCCAACCAGTGGCCAACCACACAACCATTGGCCAATCACTCAACAACAGGCCAACTACTGGCCAACCATTACCCAACCACTCAACTACTAGCCAACTATTGGCCAACCACTGGTCAACCGTTGGCCAACCACTCAACTGTTGGCCAACCATTGGCCAGTCACCCAACAACTAGCCAACTATTGGCCAAGAACTGGCCAACCATTGCCCAACCACTCAACCGTTGGCCAACAATTGGCCAATCACCCAACAACTGGCCAACTATTGGCCAACCACTGGCCAACCATTGCCCAACCACTCAACCGTTGGCAACAATTGGCCAATCACCCAACAACTGGCCAACTATTGGCCAACCACTGGCCAACCATTGGCCAACCACTCAACCATTGGCCAACCATTGGCCAATCGCTCAACAACTGGCTAACCATTGGCCAACCACTGCCCAACCACTCAACCATTGGCCAACCAGTTAACTACTGGCCAACTATTGGCCAACCACTGCCCAACCACTGTCCAACCACTCAACCATTGGCCAACCATTGGCCAATCACTCAACAACTGGCCAACTATTGGCCAACCATTGGCCAACCACTTAACTACTGGCCAACCACTGGTCAACCATTGGCCAACCACTGGCCAACACTCAACCGTTGGCCAACCATTGGCCAATCACTCAACAACTGGCCAACTATTGGCCAACCATTGGCCAACCACTTAACTACTGGCCAACCACTGGTCAACCATTGGCCAACCACTGGCCAACACTCAACCGTTGGCCAACCATTGGCCAATCACCCAACAACTGGCCAACTATTGGCCAACCACTGGCTAACCATTGGCCATCCACTCAACCGTTGGCCAACCATTGGCCAATCACTCAACAACTGGCCAACTATTGGCCAACCACTGCCCAACCATTGCCCAACCACTCAACCATTGGCCAACCACTCAACCGTTCCCCAACCTGGACCCTCCTCTTCTGAGGAGCAGAATTTGCCCTCCCCCCCCCCCCCCACCCACCCTCCCCACCCCCAGAAGACCCCCCGAGCCCCCTCCCCGCAGACCTTCAACCTCTGCACGATCTCCCTGACGTCGTCCGGCCCCCCCTCGGCCGCTCGGAGGCAGACGTGATCCCCCCGCCCGTAGAAGAGCTTCAGGTTGGCCCCGTCAGCCGTCCACCCGATGACGTCCCCGCAGAAGCAGTTGAAGACCACCTCCTTGGCCCCCAAATCCAACAGCACCACGAACTCGTTGGAGACCCCCAGGATGCAGGAAATTTCCTCCCCGCGGGCAAAATCCTGCGCCGAGACGCGCCAGGCGATGGCCCCCGCGCTGCGCAGCTCCACTCCCACCCTGGCTTTGCTCTTCTCTTTCTTTTTAGACCCCAAAGAGATGAGGTTGAATTTCCCAGCCGAGTCGATGGGGGTGTTGGTGACAAAATTCTCCGCCAGGTCCTGCAGGTATTCGCGCCGCGTCCGCGTGGCCATGGCATGGAATTTGTCCGACTTGTGAGCGGCGTTTTCCGCGTTGATGGCTTTGGCCAGGAGAAAATCCCGGAAAGCGTCGGATTTGCGGAAGGGAATCCCGCTGGGGATGGGGGGGCCGAAGGGGGGGACGTCCTTGGAGCGGGTGACGGCAACGCTGCGGGTGGGGGGGGGAAGGGAAAGGGTGAAACCCCCCGCATGGCAACGGGGAAACGATTCGACGCCGTGGATGTCAGGATTTGTCACCCTGGATGTCAGGATTTGTCCCCATGGAGGTCAGGATTTGTCCCCATGGACGTCAGGATTTGTCCCCTTGGAGGTCAGGATTTGTCCCCTTGGAGGTCAGGATTTGTCCCCACGGAGGTCAGGATTTGTCCCCATGGACGTCAGGATTTGTCCCCATGGATGTCAGGATTTGTCCCCTTGGAGGTCAGGATTTGTCCCCACGGAGGTCAGGATTTGTCCCCGCGGAGATCAGGATTTGTCCCCATGGACGTCAGGATTTGTCCCCATGGACGTCAGGATTTGTCCCATGGATGTCAGGATTTGTCCCCTTGGACGTCAGGATTTGTCCCCATGGACGTCAGGATTTGTCCCCTTGGACGTCAGGATTTGTCCCCTTGGATGTCAGGATTTGTCCCCATGGAGATCAGGATTTGTCCCCTTGGATGTCAGGATTTGTCCCCATGGAGGTCAGGATTTGCCCCTTGGAGGTCAGGATTTGTCCCCATGGAGGTCAGGATTTGTCCCCTTGGAGGTCAGGATTTGTCCCCCTGGACGTCAGGATTTGTCCCCATGGAGGTCAGGATTTGTCCCCACGGAGATCAGGATTTGTCCCCTGGATGTCAGGATTTGTCCCCTTGGACGTCAGGATTTGTCCCCCTGGACGTCAGGATTTGTCCCCATGGAGGTCAGGATTTGTCCCCTGGATGTCAGGATTTGTCCCCTTGGACGTCAGGATTTGTCCCCATGGACGTCAGGATTTGTCCCCCTGGATGTCAGGATTTGCCCCCCTGGATTTCCGGATTTGTCCCCCTGGACATCCAAAAGGAGAAATGTGGGAGAAACGTCCATTTTGTTGCCGAAAAGGAGGAAGAACTGCCCCAAATTGATCCCAAATGTCACAGAAATGACCTCAAATCAGCAGAAATGACCCCAAATGTCACAGAAATGACCCCAAATCAGCAGAAAAGACCCCAAATCAGCAGAAAACACCCAAAATGTCGCAGAAACGACCCCAAATCAGCAGAAATGACCCCAAATGTCACAGAAATGACCCCAAATCAGCAGAAAGGAACCCAAATCAGCAGAACTGACCCCAAATGTTGCAGAACTGACCCCAAATGTCGCAGAAAGGACCCCAAATGAGCAGAAAGGACCCCAAATGAGCAGAAAGGACCCCAAATGTCGCAGAAATGACCCCAAATGAGCAGAAAGGAGCCCAAATGTCACAGAAATGACCCCAAATGAGCTGAAAGGACCCCAAATTGGCAGAAATGACCCCAAATGTCACAGAAACGACCCCGAATGAGCAGAACTGCCCCCAAACTCCCCCCCGTCCGCAGCCCCTCGGGCCCCACCTGTATCTGACCAGGTCTGTGCAGGGCTCGTGCGCCCGCACCACGATGAAGACGTGCTGGAAGTGCGAGCGGACGCCCTGCGGGGTGAAGGGCAGCGCGCCCGGCTCCTGGAACACGATGGTGACGATGTCGTTCCCGATGTGGCGCTTCCGCAACAGCTGCGGGAACAACGGACGCGTGGCAGGACGGACGGACGGATGGATGGATGGGTGTCGGGGGGGAGAGGTGGAGAAAGGAGGAAGAAGGGGGAGCAAGGAGGAAAGAAAGAGGAGAAAGAAGGAAGAACGAGGAAGGTGGAAGAGAGAGGAAAAGAAAAAAAAAGAGGAAGGAAGAAGAGAAGGAAGAAGAAGGA
>NW_011153191.1:20995-21446 GCF_000146605.3 Meleagris gallopavo | reverse complement strand
ACCGACCAAAAAAAGGCAATTTCAAACCAACCCAAAATACATAATAATAATAAAATAGCATAGAAAGAGTCCGGCACTGAGCGCGGGGGCAGGAGGAGGGGGGAGGGTAAAACCCCACTGATGTGGGGCAGCCCCACACAGACGGGGCAAAGACCCCCCCCCCCTCGTGATGGAGGAAACCCCAGCGATGTGGGTACGATCCCCATTGGTGTGGGAGAGGGAAGAGCCCCCAAACGTGGGGCAGAACCCACGGCCAGGGGAAGAACCCCCTGATGTGGGGCAGGGCCCCAAATGTGGGGCAGCCCCCATTGACCAGAGAAGACCCCCAGATATGGGGCAACCCCCATTGACCGGGGCAGCCCCCAAAATGTGGGGCAGCCCCTAAAATGTGGGGCAGCCCCTAAGGACAAAAGGCCCCTCGCTGCGGTGCAGCCCCCCCATTGATGTGGGG
>NW_011153191.1:0-360 GCF_000146605.3 Meleagris gallopavo | reverse complement strand
GTCCCGTGGGTCCTGTGGGTCCCGTGGGTCCTGTGGTCCCCGTGGGTCCTGTGGGTCCTCTGGGTCCAGTGGGTCCCGTGGGTTCTGTGGGTCCCGTGGGTCCTGTGGGTCCTGTGGGTCCCGTGGTCCCGTGGTACTGTGGGTCCCGCTGGGTTCTGATGGATCCCAATGGGTCCCAATGGATCGCAGTGCATCTGAACGGATCCCACCCCAGTCCCACGATCCCAACCCAATTCTGTGACCCCGCCCCGATCCCACGATCCCAAATCCCAAACCGCCCCCCCCTCCCCCCTCCCCAGACCCACAGCTGCAGCCCCAGGGCTGGGCTGCGCTCAACCCGACGCCGTCAGACTGGCCCCA
>NW_011153190.1:0-466 GCF_000146605.3 Meleagris gallopavo | reverse complement strand
GCTGTGAGTGGAGTGCGCGGCAGGCGGACGTGCGCTCGCTCCTCCTCCCCTCGCCACCTCTATGTTGTGGCCGCTGCCGCGGGCCGGGGCCGCCGAGCTGCTCTGAGGGAACCGCGCGAGCCTCCGCCTCTCGAGGCCGCTCGGCCGCTGGCTGGCGCGGTGCGGTGCGGTGCCGTGCCGCTCAGGTAGAGCCGCTGTCGGCCGTTCCCGTCTGTTCGGCAGGAGACGCTGAGGCTGCTGTGGGCAGGGGCCGCGCGGCTCTTCCCCGCTCAGCGGTGACTGCGGCTCCGGTCTCCATGTCGGACAACCAGAGCTGGAACTCCTCCGGCTCCGAGGAGGACCCCGAGACCGAGCTCGGGCTGCCTGTTGAGCTCTGCGGGGTGCTCAGCAAGGTAAGGGCGCTTCGCTCCGCCGCACCCGGCGGCCTCGCACTTCCCTTCTCTGCGGCGGTTCCCGACTCCCTCCC
>NW_011153189.1:0-312 GCF_000146605.3 Meleagris gallopavo | reverse complement strand
GTCAGAGAGGGGGTCAGAGAGAGATCGGGGTGCGGGTAACGGGGGGTCCTTGAGGTCAGGGTGGGCTCTCGGGGGTCAAGGTGGGGGTCCCAAGAGTGGTCCTGGAGGTTGACGGGATCAGAGGTCACGACTGGGATCCCAGTGTTGTCACAGTGGGGGTCCAAAAGGGTCCCAGATGTTAGAGGGGTCCCAAAGTGGTCGAGGCGGGGGTCCTAAGGGGGTCCCAGGGGTCAGGGTGGGGACACGGGGGGGGGGCCCTGGAGGTCTGGAAGGGTTCTCGAGTGTCAGAGGTGGGGGTCCCAGAGGGTTTCC
>NW_011153188.1:0-371 GCF_000146605.3 Meleagris gallopavo | reverse complement strand
CGCCGTGTGTGGGTCAGGGGGGCTGGGGGGGTGGGTTGCTCTGTTCCCATAATGGGGCGTTTCTCTCCCTCATTCTGCCCTTTTTGAAGGGATATTTCACCCGATGTTGCGGGGTGTAACGCTGGGGGGTGGGGGCTGCCTCCATCCATGTGACATCACCTGTAGGAGACACTCAGAAGAGTCGTTCCCTCCCCCCCCCTCTTCTGCCCACAAACTCAAGCCCCCCCAGGACATCAAAGCCCCCCCCAGGACATCAAAGCCGATTCTGTCCTTCTGATAACAAAAATGGCATTTTTTGCACCGCCTGCCCCAAACAGGAGGGATTTCTCCCCAAACCCAACATCTATGGGGCAGAGGGCAGGGCTGAGCCA
>NW_011153187.1:0-565 GCF_000146605.3 Meleagris gallopavo | reverse complement strand
CGGGCCAGGTCTCAACCTGTTCCCGCCGGAGCCCGTGGCCGGGAGCCCAGCCGCGCCGCGGGGCTTCGGCTGCCGTTTGAAATGGAGGCTCCGCCTCGGCCCCCGCCTCCCAGCCTCTCACGGCCGAGGGGAAGGGCCCGGCGCTACGGCAACCGTGCAGCCTCCCGTGCGCGGCGCCTGAGGGGCGGGAGCGGCTGGGTGCCGCGGAGTCGCCTCAACCAATCGCAAAGGCGAGCGCCGTCTGCGCGATTCGGCGGTAGCCAATAGAGACCTGCGGCTGCGTTGTGGGGGTGGCCTGAGGCCGAAGCCCCGCCCCAGCGGCAGGGCGGGGGCGGGAGCGAGATCCTTTGTGGCTTTGACAATAAGATGGCGGGCGAGGGGGGCGGGGCCGGGCGCTACGGTTGGCCACGCCCCTTCCCTCAAGCGCGGAGTGAGCGCCGAGGCGGGAGCCGGGCTCCTGCGCTGGGAGGCGACGGCGGCGGTAGTGGAGCGGTGAGTGGAGAAAGCCGAGCGAGGTGCGGGGCCGCGGCATCGCCCGCTTCTCCGTCTCCCTGGGCTTTACGCG
>NW_011153186.1:0-374 GCF_000146605.3 Meleagris gallopavo | reverse complement strand
AAAAAGTGGGAGTGGGTGACCTCAAACATAGGGTCCAAAATCCCAACTTCTAACCCCAAAATGCAACTTTTAACCCCCAAAATCCCGATTTTTGACCCCAAAATCCCAACCTTTGACCCCCAAATCCCAAATTTTCAACCCCAAAATCCCAATTTATGACCCCGAAATCCCAACTTTTGACCCCAAAATCCCAACTTTTAACTCCAAAATCCCGAACTTTGACCTCAAATTCTCAACTTTTCACCTCCCAAATCCCGATTTTTGACCCTAAAATCCCAACTTTTCACTCCAAAATCCCAATTTATGACCCCAAAATCCCTGCTTTAACTCCATAATCCCTATTTTTCAATCCCAAAATCCCGATTTTTGACCCC
>NW_011153185.1:0-315 GCF_000146605.3 Meleagris gallopavo | reverse complement strand
ATTTTCTACAGACTACTAAAGCATAAAGAATACTAAAAAATATGGAAGAAAAATAAGAGAAGGGGTGGAAGAAAAGTCCAAGGTACAACTACTTATAAAGTTGGATGCAGGCAAGATGTGTCCCAGGAAGAATCAATAAAGGCAATCATGTACAATCAACACTAATATGGATTTAAGTCAAATGACTCCAAATCTTAAAATAGAGATGCATTACAGCAGATGGCAGCTTGTAGAAGAAAAGCATAGGTACAAGAAGAACTGTCCTTTAAGAAGATTTAACGGAGGTGCTATTGCCAGGGAGAATAACTTTTTTTT
>NW_011153184.1:0-315 GCF_000146605.3 Meleagris gallopavo | reverse complement strand
CCCTTTCCGTCCCGAGCTGCGGCCGTGCGGCCCGGCGGGCTGACGGCAGGATGGGCTCCGTGCCCCGGCTGCTGCTGGCTGGTACCGGGCTTGCTGCAGGCGGTTCTCGTTTAAGCGCTCGCTGATTTCTCCCGAGCCCAGAGCTGAGCTCTGTGCCGCGGTTCTCCTGGCAGCCCTACAGTAAACCTTTGCCCCGTCACCTCCGTCGCCGCTGGGGGACGTGCACCCTCTGCTGTGTAAAAGCACTTGCTTGGAGAATTCCTGGTTCTGCTTCTGGTCACGTTTCTTAAAATCTCTCTCTCTCTTTTTTTTTTT
>NW_011153183.1:0-311 GCF_000146605.3 Meleagris gallopavo | reverse complement strand
GCGGAGCGCTGCGCGGGCGCGGAAAGGGGCGCAGGAGGCGGGCGCGGCTCCGGCGGTAGAATGGAGCACGGGCGCCCTCTGGCGGCGTGAGGTGGCAGGGACAGGGACAGGGACAGGGACAGGGACAGGGACAGGGACAGGGACAGGGACACGGTCAGGCAGTAAGTTGCACAGCCCTTCACCGAGAAAGGGTTTCCACAATCCCAATGACTGCAGAGCTGCAGCGACGAACCGTCATGGTTCTGATCCGCTTGTCGGAGTGCTCAGCCACGAGCGGATTTTCATTTCCTTTCTTTTTTGCATCGCTTTTC
>NW_011153182.1:0-312 GCF_000146605.3 Meleagris gallopavo | reverse complement strand
GAGCTGGGAGCAGCTTTGGGGGATATGAGGATATGGGGCACCCAGAGTCATTTTTGGGGTGTCCAGATGAGGCTTTGGGGCATTAACAGCCATTTTTGGGGCACTCAGAGGGGAGTTTGGGGCACTCAGTGTCACCCAGCTGGGGCTCTGAGACACCCAGGCCATTTTTGGGGCACCCAGATGGGGCTCAGGAGCACCCAGAGTCATTTTTGGGGTGCCCAGATGGGGCTTTGTGACACCCAGGGCCATTTTTGGGGCATCCACATCCTTTTTTGGGGTGCCAAGGTGGGGCTTTGAGACACCCAGGCCATT
>NW_011153181.1:0-501 GCF_000146605.3 Meleagris gallopavo | reverse complement strand
GCGGCTTCGGGCTGGGCGAGGCGGCAGGGGGAGCAGGAGAAGGAGAAGAAGCGGCAGAAGAAGAAGAAAAGGGTGGGCAGGAGCGGCGGGGCCGGGAGGAAATCAATGGGCAGGCTGTGCCCGGCCGCGCTTTGTTGCTTTGTCGCGGCGCACAAAGGCTGCGGGGAGCGGCGCGGGGCTCCGCACCGTGGAGGAGCGGAAGAAGAGGGAAGGGGAGGAAAAAAGAAGAAGAAAATCAGCGTCGGCCTTTCCCAAGTGGGTTTTGCCTCCCCTCCTTCTTCCCCGGCCCCCTCCCTCCCGAAGCCGTGGCCCAATGCTAGCGACGCACCCCCGAGCATCTAACAAATAAAGGGAAAGATTAAATAGATTACTTTGCCCCGGCAGCTCCAGCAACGTTTGCCTTACAGTCCCTCCAGTTGCTCTTCTTTTTATCCTCGGCAAGGCAGCAGAATAGATGCGCTAAGGCGGCCGACGGCTCATGCGCCGGCCGCGGGGCCGTGT
>NW_011153180.1:0-306 GCF_000146605.3 Meleagris gallopavo | reverse complement strand
GACGGGCCCATGTGGACGCGATGTGCCCCGCGCCGGGGGCTCGGCCCGACCCGGGCTCGGGGGATGCCGCGGCCGCTCCGGGCCGTGTTTACCTGGCCGCGCTCCGCCAGGACAGCGCATGGCAAACACAGACCCGACACCGCCAGCGGAGGCCGGAACGAGAGGGTCCGCGCAGCTCCCGTCCGCCCCGCGGGGATCCGTCCGGGCGCGGGGTCAGCCCCGTTACCGCGGTCAGGAGCCGCCAGCTCCGGGCACAGGCAGGGACCTCTCACCTCCCGACGCCGGGACTGAGACGGGACCGCCGCG
>NW_011153179.1:0-588 GCF_000146605.3 Meleagris gallopavo | reverse complement strand
AAAGAAAACACCGAAAAACCCACCCTAAGAGGTGCATTTTTCCCCTGCAGCTCACCGTCCTATGGGACCCACATGCAGCTGGTGCCAAAAGCAGCAAACTCAGTACGTGCCTGCATGGCAGGAACGCCCACCCCGCTGTACCGCTTCCATCCCTAAACCTCATTTTTTCTTAATTTTTCCCTTTATCTGTTTGTTGTTGGTTTTTTTTAGCCCAAGCAGCCCACACCACATTGCCGTGGCACACTGCCTCGGGGCTTGGAGGTGGGGATCCCCTTTTTGGGGTGTAGGGAGAAAACACAGGGTGGGGAACAGTCTCCTGTCCCCTTTGTGCCACACTTTGAGGGTTGTGGGGTGCGTGCCATGCTTAATCCCACCCTTAATGCAGGACAAGGCTGTCCCCCACGTGGGGCGATGGGGTGGGGGTGGTCCGTCGCTGCCTTCAAGTGGAGAGCTTCATAGGGGTGCGTGTCACCCCACCACGAGGACGAGCACTTGGGGGTGGGCGACAGGAGGGAAAGTAGCAAAGGAAGGGGAGGGGCGAGCAGCAGCCCTACTAGGGCGAGCACACAGGGAGTGGGAGTTTCGTCA
>NW_011153178.1:0-366 GCF_000146605.3 Meleagris gallopavo | reverse complement strand
GGGGAAGGGCCGGGGGGCGCGGGCGCTGCGGGGAACTGCGCTCTGTGCGGGTGTGAAGAGCGGACTCGGGGCGGTGGGTGCTGCCCGCGTCCTGACGTCCTGCCCCGAGGGTCTGCTCTGCTCTGTGTTTGGGCAGTCTTCTCTCTTTTCTTTCTCTCTTTCTCTCTTTTCTCTCTTTTCTCTCTTTTCTCTCTTTTCTCTCTTTTCTCTCTTTTCTCTCTTTTCTCTCTTTCTCTCTTTCTCTCTTTTCTCTCTTTCTCTCTTTTTCTCTCTTCCTCTCTTTTTCTCTCTTCCTCTCTTTTTCTCTCTTCTTCTCTTTTTCTTTTTTCCTCTCTTTTTCTCTCTTCCTCTCTTTCTCCCTTTTTT
>NW_011153177.1:0-310 GCF_000146605.3 Meleagris gallopavo | reverse complement strand
GATGGGGGGGTGGTGGAGATAGAAAGGGGACATGGGGACAGGAAGGGGAAAGGGGATGCGGGGGTGATGCGAACAGCAGGGGGACATGGGGACAGCAGGGGGACATGGGGATGGAGGAGTGATGGGGACAGGAGGGGGACATGAGGATGGTGGGTGATGGGGACAGCAGGAGAAACGGGACATGGGTACAGGAGGGGGACAGGAGTGGAAAGGGGTCATGGGGATGGGAAGGGTGATGGGGACAGCAGGGGGACGTGGGGACAGCAGGGGGACATGGGCATGGAGGTGATAGGGACAGCAGGGGGACATG
>NW_011153176.1:0-619 GCF_000146605.3 Meleagris gallopavo | reverse complement strand
ATACGCTCAATTTTTTATGAATTTGGGGATATAATGTTTTGTCTTGATGAATGTGAAGTATGTTTACTTAAGCACCTGTGTATAGCTGTAGAGCAATGAACTGTGACGTGAAAATTGCAAGTGGGCACCACTGGTGATGGATTGACCATTTGTCTTGATCTTTAGAAGTCTGTTCCAAATGTTATGATTGCTTGGTCCTCTCATGAGGACTTATGAGGCTGGCGCTCTAGCTGTGAAGGATGATGAAAGATCTGAGATTTGCTTCTTTCAGTAATCTTAAAACTTATCTTTTTGGTCCATACCAGATATTAAACTGATTAGGACAAATTTTCTTCTGTAGCATTTTCCACTTGATCCTCATGGTTAGGTCTGAACAAGGCTTCCCCGTCTGATGTATTATTTTGCATTTAATAAGATCGAGTCTGTTCTGCCATCTTACCCAGTCACTTGGTACTGAGGACTTCCTGCAACTCTCCAGTCTCTTGATTGTTTTGAGTAATTTTATAGTCAACACAAATCTTTACCAAATCTTGAAGCAGCTTAAGCTATAGTGGGACAGAGCAGTTTTATTCCTGCTGTTAAAAATGTACTGTTCCTTCAATCTATTGGACATTTTTTT
>NW_011153175.1:0-330 GCF_000146605.3 Meleagris gallopavo | reverse complement strand
CCCACCCTGATTTTGGGGTAAAAAGTGCAGTTTTGGGGTCGGAATGGTTAATTTTGAGGCAAAACCCGCCAATTTCTGTCTCACAATGACACAAATGTCGGTTTCGAGGCCCCCAAAGGGGTCGTTTTGGGGGTTTTTATAAATGAACGGGATTTAAGACCCCAATATTCCTCTTCAATGTCCTCATTTTGGGGTAAAAAGTGCCAATTTTGGGGTAAAAAGTGCCATTTTGGGGTCAGAACTGGTGATTTTGGGGCAAAAATCACAGTTTTCAGTCACTCAGTGACAGAAATGTCGGTTTCGAGGCCCCCTAAAAGGGCTATTTTGGGT
>NW_011153174.1:0-395 GCF_000146605.3 Meleagris gallopavo | reverse complement strand
TGGGGTTTTGGGGGTCTCGATGGGGTTTTGGGGTCCCTATAGGGCTGAGGGATCCCTATGAGGTTCTGGGGGTCCTTATAGGGCTGGGGGTTCCCAGTGGGGTTTTGGGGTTCCTATAGGGCTGAAGGGTTTCTATGGGTTTTTGGGGTCCCTATAGGGCTGGCGGGTCTCTATGGGGTTCTGGGAGTCCCTATAGGGCTGAGGGGTCCCAGTGGGGTTTTGGGGGTCCCTATAGGGCTCGGGGATTCCCTATAGGGTTTTGGGGCTCCTATAGGGCTGGGAGTTCCCTATGGGGTTTTGGGGTTCCCTATGGGGTTCTGAGGGTCCCTATAGGACTTGGGGTTCCCTATGGGGTTTTGGGGTCCCTATAGAACTGAGGGATCCCTATGAGGTTC
>NW_011153173.1:0-457 GCF_000146605.3 Meleagris gallopavo | reverse complement strand
TATGGGGCTGGTTGTGGGCTCGCTATGGGGCCGGGCTCGTTATGGGGCTGGTTGTGGGCTCGCTATGGGGTCGGGCTCGTTATGGGGCTGGTTGTGGGCTCGCTATGGGGCCGGGCTCGTTATGGGGCTGGTTGTGGGCTCGCTATGGGGCCGGGCTCACTATGGGGCCGCCCCACACAGGTGCTGCAGAAGTCGCTGTCGGTGTGAAGGCGCACTGGCGGGAGCACCAGGACTACGCCTTCGCCTGCGAGCAGCTCAAGTCCATCCGCCAGGACCTGACGGTGAGTTTGGGGCAAAACCGGGCGGATTTGGGGCCGCATCGGCGACGTTTCGGGGTCGGACCCACGGCTTCACCCCCGACTCCCCCCCAGGTTCAGGGCGTCCGCACGGAGCTCACGGTGGAGGTGTACGAAACGCACGCACGCATCGCGCTGGAGAAGGTGAACCCGAGCCCCCT
>NW_011153172.1:0-425 GCF_000146605.3 Meleagris gallopavo | reverse complement strand
ACTGGGAGGGACTGGGAGGGACTGGGAGGGGATGGGGGGCACGTGGGGAGAGAATTGGGAGGGAACTGGGAGGGACTGGGAGGGGATGGGGGGCATTGGGAGGGAATTGGGAGGGAACTAGGAGGGGGAGTGAGGGAGAAGAGGGAGACTGGGAGGGACTGGGAGTGTATGGGAGGGAACTGGGAAGGACTGGGAGGGACTGGGGGGGTGGAGGGCACTGCGAGGGAATGGGAGCTGTGGGAGGGAACTGGGAGGGACTGGGAGGGTTTGGGGGGGACTGAAGGGAGACTGGGAGCACTGGGAGGGACTGGGGAGTTGGATGGGAGGGAACTGGGAGGGACTGGGACGGACTGGGGGAGGATGGGGACACTGGGAGGGAAATGGGGCTGTGGGAGGGAACAGGGAGGGACTGGGAGGGACTGGGG
>NW_011153171.1:0-413 GCF_000146605.3 Meleagris gallopavo | reverse complement strand
GGACACGGGGGGAAATTGGGGTAACAAGGGGGGCTCACTGTCTTTGGCTGAGTTGCCCTTCATGAAGATGAAGCTGAGGATGACGATGAGGAAACCCAGCTTGGCCGTCTGTATATCCCTGCGGCAGAAAAAGCATCGCAGCCAGATCCAAAAAGTGCACTTTTTGGGAGGGGGAAGGGGCCTCTTAATGTTCCCCCCCCCCCCCACACCCCAGAAGCATCCACCAGCTCCTCACTGTTTCAGGTTTTCCCCCTCGACACGGGGCAGGGTGCTGATGAGGATGTAGATGTGGTGCTTGGTGTCAACCTCCACCATCTGCAACCCGAACACCTGGCAGGGAAGGGGGACACAAGGGTTAACTCAGCATAGGAAGATGGGGGGAGGAGGGAAAAAAAACTGACCCCCACCCTTTT
>NW_011153170.1:0-348 GCF_000146605.3 Meleagris gallopavo | reverse complement strand
CCCACAACCATTGACCCCAAACCTCCCCCCTCCAGGCTCCGACGCCGAACGCTCCGCCGTCTCCACCGCCACATCCCACGGTTCCCGACCCCGAGCCCGCGGCCCCACACCTTCGGGGGAATTAACGCTGACTTTGGGGTCGGGACCGGCCGTAGCCGGGGCGGAATTGGATTTATGGGTGAAAGTCCGAAATTCCGGCTCGGAATCTCGCAGCCTCCGCTTCCGGTTGTCCCTTTGCTCCCTTCGTTACACCGGCGTTTCGGCGCCGCCCTTCAGGCAGGAGCAGCACCGCAGGGTGGTGGAAGCAGGGGGAGGTGAGGGGGGGAGGCACCCCAAAAACCCCCAACT
>NW_011153169.1:0-389 GCF_000146605.3 Meleagris gallopavo | reverse complement strand
TTTTGACCTGTGACTTCAGATGTTCTTTGCAGTGAAAGGCAGTGAGCTTGGGAAATGTTGCCCAGAGTATCTCCTCTGGGACTGTAACAAAAAAATGTTACAGTCATATACTGCTGTATATGCTGTATACTGCCATAACAAGGTTCCAGCATCCTTTTGACAGCTGAAGCCCTGTGCAGCTGCTGCCTTTGCTTTTCATTCCTTCCAACATGTGCTGGCAGGAGGAGGCTGAGGGCAAAGCCACAGGTATTGCTGGAGCTCCAGAAAGCCCCTTCGAGCTTCTCCCTCTGCTCCAACTGGGCCGGAGCAGTACAATGAAAGAAGTTGGCTGTCACATGGAGAAAAACCCTCCTTAGAATAATGAGTTCTTGGGCTGTTTTTTTTTTTTT
>NW_011153168.1:0-483 GCF_000146605.3 Meleagris gallopavo | reverse complement strand
TCTCCCTGACCCTCTTCAAATGCAGGCGTGTGTTTTTTCACCAGAAAAACTGGAAACAAAGAATCGTTGTCTTTAAGCTGTAGCAGGCAGGAAACCCAACTCACAAGGGATCACCCTGAGCCAGCGCTGTCCCAGAGTAGACTCCAGTTCTCTGAATTCAACCTGACAGCTTGTCTGGAGCACTTTCTAAGTAACCATTATCCTTCCTTTTCTCCCAGCAAAAGAGCTATTATTTTTTTGCCTAGGGTGCACTGCAAGCACTGTTTTTGCACATGTGTGTGGGGGTTACATGTTTGCTGGGGTGCAGTCCCTCCCACCGAAAGCTCTTGGAAGCATTTGGGTTGTTTCCTAAGACAAGAGTAAATGTATTTTCTGGTACTGGGTTAAATGCTGTAAATGGGCATTTGCTGTAGAAACGCTTGCTGCAAAGCTTGTGCATGTCTGCTTTTCCCTTCCCTTCCCTTCCCTTCCCTTCCCTTCCCT
>NW_011153167.1:0-325 GCF_000146605.3 Meleagris gallopavo | reverse complement strand
CCTGAGGGCTGCTATGTGAGGCAGCACTCGCAGGGCCTGGGGGGGCACTACGCCGACTCCTATCTGAAGCGGAAGCGCATCTTTAAAGGACCCCTCCCGAAATGAGTTACCAACCCCCCCACACCCCACGCGTTGATCTCAATATCGTGAAAACTGAATATTTTTTAATTATTTTTGTTCCCTATTTTGGGGTGTTTTTAAGGTGTTGTTGTGACCCCACCCCCACCCTCCTTCCCATTGCACAAAGTGTGTGTGGGGGGAGTCGTCAGAGCCTCTATTTTTCCCCCCTCCCCACTGGGAAAATCCCCATTTTGGGGCCATTTCT
>NW_011153166.1:0-429 GCF_000146605.3 Meleagris gallopavo | reverse complement strand
GCTCATTCCGCTCCTGCCCTCGGCCCCGCCCCCGGCGCTCGTCGCGTCGCTCCCTTCCTCCACCCCGCCTACGTTGCCTGCTGCTGCGTCTCTGCAGCCTGCGTGTAACTTGATTAAAGACAAGGATGGACCGGAACTAGAGGAACTTTTAGATCCTGGTCCAGTAGTTCCGGAAGACAAACCGAGCATTTTCCCTCCTGATGATAATTTGAAGGGTGCGGGGAAGATAAATTCTTCTACAACGTACTACGGTGCTTTAGAGAAGTGCAGAAAAGAAGCAATATTACAGGGTGATGCTGATTCTAGCCACTCATCCCCAAGCCTATAACGTTGCTTGGGGTTGTTGCGACCAAAGTGCAGGACCCGACACTTGGCCTTGTTGAACCTCATCCCATTCATCTCAGCCCAGCGATCCAGCTTATCTAGACT
>NW_011153165.1:0-313 GCF_000146605.3 Meleagris gallopavo | reverse complement strand
GCATGGGGGTATGGAAGGGACATTGGGGTCATGGGGGGTCATTGGGGTCATGGGGGACATGGAAGGGACATGGGGGTCATTGGGGTCATTGGGGTCATGGGAGTCATGGGGGCACTGAAGGGACATGGGGGTCATTGGGGTCATGGGGGTCATAGGGGCATGAAAGGGACATGGGGGTCATTGGGGGCATGAGGGTCATGGGGGCACTGAAGGGACATTGAGGTCATTGGGGTCATTGGGGCAGTGAAGGGACATGGGGGTCATTGGGGTCATGGGCGTCATAGGGGCATGTAAGGGACATGGGGGTCATTGG
>NW_011153163.1:0-371 GCF_000146605.3 Meleagris gallopavo | reverse complement strand
AGTGGCAACGATCTGAGGAGAAACAAACTAATTTACTAAATATAGTATCGGAATGCAAGATAACACACCATAATACAATATAATTAGAATTGAAGCTAGTAAATCAAATATAATGAGAGAGATAATGTCCGAAAGGTGGATAGGCCTCACCATAATGCTGAGGTGAGATGCGCAGTCCAGTTGAGCAGCAGGGAGACAGGAGGAGAACCGACGAAAAAGAGCGGACGAAGAAGAGCACATCAGGTGACATTGCCAGGAGTTATATCTCCTCTCTGACTGCAAAGCTCCCTGGGGAACATAGTTCTTCTCTTCCGGACAGGTACCCAGAACTTGAGCATTAACAGTTAAACTCCCAGTGCACTACATGATGT
>NW_011153162.1:0-465 GCF_000146605.3 Meleagris gallopavo | reverse complement strand
GTTTCAATGAAATGACGACGACTTATTTCCTTATTACTCTTGTCACACTCCAATAAAACATCACCCTTTTTTGTTTGCTTTTTCTTTTCTTTTTTTTCCTTTTTTTTTCTTTTTTTTCTAAATCCAGCATGAGAAGTACAGTACCTGCTATGGCAAAAATACACATAAAATGCAACATTTCAGCTTATTTGTACATTAGTAGAGTTTAAACATTTTATTGTTGTTGGTTTTTTTGTTCTTTTTTGTTCTTTTTTTAAGTGAACCAGTGATTTTAAGTACCACTATACTAAAAGTAAAATAAAAATATAGGAAAGGAGGAGAAGGGGGGGGGCAGCCAGCCGTACAAGAGCACCTGCTAAAGTGCTGAGTTTCTGTGTCCATGGAGAACCCTTCGGAAGGAAGTGTGGTGCCTGGGGGGGTGCGAATGGAGCGGCCTGGCCCTGGGTGGCTGACCGTACGCCAACC
>NW_011153161.1:0-352 GCF_000146605.3 Meleagris gallopavo | reverse complement strand
AGTGGAAGAGAGCAATAAGGTCTCCCCTCAGCCTCCTTTTCCCCAGACTAAACAGCCCCAGTTCCTTCAGGCTCTCTTCATAGAGCACATTCTCCAAGCCCTTCACAAGCCTTGTTGCCCTTCTTTGGACCTGCTCCAGCACCTCCATGTCCCTTCTGTACTGAGGTGCCCAAAACTGAACGCAGTACACGAGATGAGACCTCACCAGTGCCAACTAGAGGGGCAGGATGAGTTCCCCAGTCCTGTCACCACACCATTCCTGAGACAAGCCAGGGTGCCATTGGCGTTCTTGGCCACCTGGGCTCACTGCTGGCTCATATTCAGCTGACTGTCCATCAGAACACCAAGGTCT
>NW_011153160.1:0-318 GCF_000146605.3 Meleagris gallopavo | reverse complement strand
ATTGGGGGCAGTTACTGGGGTCCTGGGGGCAATTAGGGAGGCATTGGGGTAATTATTGGGGTCCTGGGGGCAGTTAGGGTGCACTGGGGGCAGTTAGGGGGCATTGGGGCAGTTATTGGGGTCCTGAGGGCAGTTAGGGGCATCCGGGGGTATTTAAGGTGGACTGGGTGAATTTAAGGTGGCATGGGGGTAGGGCGGGGTATTTAAGGTGGACTGGGGGAGTTCACAGTGACACCGGTGGTATTTAAGGTGGACCGGGGGCATTTAAGGTGGCGGTGGGTGTATTTAAGGTGGACTGGAAGGTTTCAAGGAGGCACG
>NW_011153159.1:0-333 GCF_000146605.3 Meleagris gallopavo | reverse complement strand
CGACGGGGGCGTGGCTTACACGATAGCGGGCGTGTCCAAAGCCAGCAGGGGGCGTGACTTTAGATTGAGGGGGCGTGGCCTATCTCCAAGCACTGGTGATGCCCGTAGGGCTTTTCAATGGGGAAAAGCGACTTGGGGGTTGGGGCGGCTTGCACGACGGGGGCGTGGCTTACACGAGAGTGGGCGTGGCTTGCACGAGGGGGCGTGGCTTGCACCAACAGAGCGGCGGGACCTGGCGAGCATCGTGTCGGAGGTGCTGATGTACGTCCTGATCGTCCTGCTCACCCTTTGGCTGGCAGCTGAGATGCTGTATTGCTACAGGAAAGTGGCAGC
>NW_011153158.1:0-595 GCF_000146605.3 Meleagris gallopavo | reverse complement strand
TCCAATATAACAATTACATCAGCCAAGCTCCTGGATATACTATACCATCTGTATATCCATTGATTATACATACAAGACAAGCCATAGTTGAGCATACCCATAGCATCCTTAAAACCATGCTACTTAAGCAAAAAAGAGGGAATGGAGAATTGTCATGTTACTCTCAACCTATTGGCAAATTATCAATGTCATAATTACTTGTTATGGAATTATGTTCATATATAACTACTTAAGGGCACTGACGGAGACACCTGCATGGTACCTGTATGCAATGTGGTATTGTCTGAATTTTGACATTCACATCCCAGATGGAATGGCTAATTTTACGAACAGCACAATGTTCAGACCAGTCTCCAGGCTTCCTTATCGGTTTGTCAGACGGTTTTCGAATCTCGAATTAATACTCATGTGCGTGCTATTGCTTTCCTGGATTTGGTATTTCCTTTACAAAAGGGAAGGAGTCTCCTCCAGAACCAGAGAGTGCTGACTGGCAGGGAATATGGAGAGGTTTAGGAAAGATCTTAAAGGAGGGACCCGCAGTGTCATGGGATTTTACGCTTGAACATCTGTGGGATCCTGAGAAACTAAGTCAGTA
>NW_011153157.1:0-371 GCF_000146605.3 Meleagris gallopavo | reverse complement strand
CCTATGGGTCTCTATGGGTCCCTATGGGTCTCTATGGGTTCTCTATGAGTCTCTATGTGTCTCTATGGTTCCCTGTGGGTTCCTGTGGGTCTCTGTGGGTCTCTATGGGTTTCTATGGGTCCCTATGGGATCTTTATGGGGTCTCTCTGTTTTTCTGTGGGGTTTTTTTGGGGTCTCTGTGGGTCCCTATGGGATCTTAACGGGGTCTCTGTGGGGTTTTTATGGGATCTTAACGGGGTCTTTATGGGGTCCCTGGGTTTCTATGGGATTTTCACGGGATCTTAACGGGGTCTTTATGGCGTCTCTATGGGGTTTTTATGGGATCTTAATGGGGTCTTTATGGGGTCTCTATGGGGGTTTTTATGGGGGTT
>NW_011153156.1:0-356 GCF_000146605.3 Meleagris gallopavo | reverse complement strand
TTCACTGCCGGCAAAATTTGCACTTGATAATTTTCTTAAAAGCACTTTGGAAGTCTTTGTTGAAATAGGCATAGATGATGGGGTTAAGGAGGGAGTTGGAATAGCCCAGCCAGTTGATGACTGCCCCCAGCCACTCGGGCATGTAGCACTTACTGTCACAAAAGGGCAGGACCAACGCCACGATGAAGAACGGCAGCCAGCAGAGGATGAAGGTGCCCATAATGATGCCCAGGGTCTTGACAGTCTTCCTCTCCCGGGACAGAGCCATCCTCCGCTTGGCTTCCGTGTTCTTCTCGTTGCGCCTCTTGAAGGAGGGGGGCGGCGGGGAGCCGCACGCTTCGCTGGGCAGCGGCAGG
>NW_011153155.1:0-564 GCF_000146605.3 Meleagris gallopavo | reverse complement strand
CCGATCGCCCGCAACCCTCGCACCCTCTGCGCTTCCCCCCTTCCATCCCCCTGTGCCTTCCCCTCTTCCCACATCCCCATCCCTCATCCCTCGCAATTCCCTTATTCCGATCCCTAAAGTCTCTTACCAGCCCCCATTCACCTCTCGTTGACTCCCAGGGTCCCGTGTCCTCCCTTCTCCCCCACCTCCTGGCCCATTTTCCTGACCCCTAGAGTCCCCTGTTACCCCCCTGTGCGCTGCTCACTGACCCCTGGAGTCATTTTGACCTCATTTGGACCTCCAATCCCCCAGCCGGACCCTGTTCTGCCCAATGGAAGCCACAACCCACAAGCTCTGACTCTTCCCTCCCACCCCTCCCTCCACCCCCAGATGCTCTTCCTGCCTCGAGAGACTCTGTTCACCCTTTCCCCCACAACCTACTAAGTTTCCCCCAGACTCTTTTCGACTGCACAGACGTCCATCCCACTCTCCTCTTCTCCCCCAGCACTCCCCTACGGTCTCCCCAGACTCGCCTTCCGCCCATAGAAGCCCCCACAACCCTCCGGATTTCCCCTGCCACCCCTC
>NW_011153154.1:0-566 GCF_000146605.3 Meleagris gallopavo | reverse complement strand
CCTCCCTTCTCCCCCCCCTTCAGAAAGAGGCACCCAAACAACCCCAACACCTTCATTGTCCCACGGGGGGGGAGGGGCAACCCTTGAAGGAACGACATGAGAAAGAGACGCAGCGCTGCTCAGTGAGGACGTATTTCTGTAACAACTCATCCCACAATAAAAGGAACCTCGGCGAGGTGAACTTTTCTAAAAGATCAGCTTCCTTTAACTGTTTTTTTTTTTTTTGTGTGTGTTTGTTTAACTTTTTGGTCCTCAGAAAAACCTGCTCCAAGGAGGTGGGGAGGGGGTCACCTCCTTTTTGGGATATTTTAGTGTAAAAAAAAGGTATTTCTGGGAGAAAAAGGGGTATTTCCGTGTAAAAACAGGTATTTGTAGGAGAAAAAGGGGCATATTTAACGGATAAAAAAGGGGTATTTTCGTGTAAAAATATATATTTGTGGGAGAAAAAGGGATATTTTGAAGGAAAAACAGCTATTTGTGGGAAAAAAAAGGATATTTTTGTGTAAAAGCAGGTATTCCTGGGAGAAAAAGGGGTGTTTTCGTGTAAAAACAGGTATTTGTGGGAG
>NW_011153153.1:0-305 GCF_000146605.3 Meleagris gallopavo | reverse complement strand
ACAACCTCTTGTATCTAAGGTGCTATTAATTTATATTCACTATGATTTGAGGGAAAGGGAATGTTTTATTTATTTATTTATTTTTACTTTTAAATCAGTCTTTTATCAGCAGTTTGCTGCAGATGGGATATTAATCTATTAATTCTCTTGTCAATTCTCCCTTGTGATTTACAAGTGTCTTTGCACATGTACTCAACCAAAACTTTTTTTTTTTCCTATTTGCTATCAATTTCTTATTCTCTGAACCTCTTAATTTACTACAAAAGAAACTCCTGTTTATCTTCCTTTTCCTTTTCCTTTTCCTT
>NW_011153152.1:0-560 GCF_000146605.3 Meleagris gallopavo | reverse complement strand
CGGTTGAACCGCGCCGCGTTGGACGCGGAGGCGGCGGTGTGGCTGCTTTGTAGCGTCCCCTTTGTGTAATGAGGGGCAGAGCCTTAAGGAGCGTCTGTCTATCTAATTCTGGCCCTTTTTAGTCCGGAAGTGAGTCCCTGCCGTGGTGCTGTAAACACACGGCTGAACCATGTGAATGCAGTGGATGTTTGTTGGAGGCAGTGGAATGGTCGCAGGTGTGATCAGCGCCCCGAAGCGAGCTCTGGTCCCTGCCAGCTGAGTGCGTGAGGCTGCTCTGCAGCTTGGGGCCTCGGGCTGCTGGCGTGGTGCTGCATAGTCTGTCTGCGTGCTTGTGGTCCTCGTGGAAGCTCGTTTCTGACACAGCAAGGCCTGTGGCCTTCCATAGTTCCTGCTCCTTATGGCGTACTGAGCTGTGGGTTTGCTCTGTTGGAGCCAAGAGGTAGCAATCAAGGTTTCTCTGTCTCTGAGATGATGTGGCCTATGCAGGCTGTTCAGTTAGTACAACTGTGAGTAAATGTATGCCCCTGTGGTAAGCAGTTGCCAAATCAGTCAGTAGTACT
>NW_011153151.1:0-408 GCF_000146605.3 Meleagris gallopavo | reverse complement strand
ATTGGTGAAGGATGATAGTACTCATCTCAAGAACAATTCCACTCTGCATCTACTCTGTTTTATAAATGTGTAATTACATGCAGCTAGACATTTAATTTTATATATAAAATATTTGGTTTCATCTTTAATAAATTTACTTGAGTTAATTAATTTTCTTAAAAATATTAATAAGCTTGTGTTCAAACAGCTTACTGGTTCATTTTTCACTCTTTTGACCTGTAATAAAAAAAGAGTCAATACACTTACATTAAAAAAAAAAAAAAAAAAAAACCTAAGTTTAAATAGTTTTTGGAGTATGGAACCTCCTGTCTGATCTAGAAGCAGCTATGGTGAAAGGAACTATTTTTCTAAACAGACCTAATGCTTAAGCATTTTTAATCACACTGTATCCTAAAAGAGATTTAATAT
>NW_011153150.1:0-330 GCF_000146605.3 Meleagris gallopavo | reverse complement strand
GCTTCTCGGCGGCGCGGCAGCAGCAGCGGCACGGGGTGAGGTACAGATAGATGAGCACCAGCACCACACTGAGGATGCAGCCCACCAGCGTGGTGTAGGCGGTGTTGAGGCCGTCGTGGGGGCCGTGCAGGGTGAAGTTGTGCACCAACAGCTCCACGTAGAGCGTCTCGTTAAAAGCCGGACCCGACACCCGACATGCGTACGTCCCTCCGTCCTCCGGCCTCAGCGCCCGCAGCTGCAGGCTGCCGTTGGCCAACACGGCCGCGCTCCCGTTGCCGCCCTCCTCCGTCACCCTGTCCCCCCCCGGCGTCACCCAGTGGCGGCCGTGCG
>NW_011153149.1:0-315 GCF_000146605.3 Meleagris gallopavo | reverse complement strand
TGACCTGGGGCCCCTCCCAGGGGCAGCACTGAGGCTGCACGGGTGCATCTCGTTGTACAGCTGCAGGACTGGGGCTCGCAGCAGAAACCCTTTCTATCCTTCTTTCTCTCATGGGGGGGGGAGGGGGAGGGAATGCTGAACCACAGCACTTCTGGCACCAAGGAAGAGCTCCCACCTTTTGGGGTAGGGAGGAAGGCGCACTCCTCACAGGCCCCCAGCCCTTTGTCTCCCGGCCCAAGCAAGCCTCACTCCCAGAAAAGGCCTCTTACCTCACATACCCCTCTTAAATCCCCAAACCCATTCCCCCCACATCCT
>NW_011153148.1:0-388 GCF_000146605.3 Meleagris gallopavo | reverse complement strand
CCCCTCACTTCCCCCCCAAAATCCCATTAATTCCCCCCGAATTCCCTCATTTCACTCCAATATTCCCTTTATTTCACCCTAAATCCCCGTTTTTCATTCCAAAATGCCTTTATTTCAACCCAGGATCCCTTAAATTCCCCCTAAAATCCGTTTAGTTCCCCCCAAATCCCCTCATTTCACCCCAAAATCCTTTTAATTCCCCCAAATCCTCTCGTTTTACCCCAAAAATCTGTTCGTTTTGTCCTAAATCTTGTCATTTCACCCTAAAATCCCACTGCTTCCCCCAAATCCCCCTCATTTCACCTTAAAATTCCCTTTATTGCATCCTAAATCCCCCTCATTTCACCCCAAAATCCTATTAATTCCCCAAATCCCCTCTTTTTACCCC
>NW_011153147.1:0-305 GCF_000146605.3 Meleagris gallopavo | reverse complement strand
GTCATGGGGGGACACAGAAGGGTCATGGGGGGACTCGGAGGGGTCATGGGGTCATGAGGGGTCATTGTGGTCATGGGGGGTCATGGGGGGCCGTGGGGGTGTCATAGGATTCCATGGGGCTTCACAGGTTGCCATAGGATGCCATGGGGCGCCATAGGGCTTCATGGAGTGCCATGGGGTGCCATGGGGTGCCATAGGATTCCATGAGGTGCCATAGGATTCCATGGGGTTCCATGGGGTGCCATAGGGTTCCATGGGGTTCCATGGGGTGCCATAGGGTTCCATGGGGTGCCATGGGGTGCCAT
>NW_011153146.1:0-345 GCF_000146605.3 Meleagris gallopavo | reverse complement strand
AGAGGAGAGGAGAGGAGAGGAGAGGAGAGGAGAGGGGTTGTGGGAGGGCGCTGAGCTCCGCGGCCGTGGTGCCGCTGAGCCGAGCCGAAGTTTGAGCGCTGCCCGCTGGCGGTGCGGGTTTGGGGGCGGCAGGAGGGGCTGTGTGTGTGCCTGTGTGTGCGTGTGAGGGGGGAGTTGTTGTTTAACGGCGCACCGATGGAACTTCGGGGTGGGATTTGCGCTCCGATGCGGCGCTCGCTGCGTAACTTTGTGCGGAGCTGTGAAGCTGCGGCTCCGCAGGAGAGGAAGCCCCGCGGTTTGGAGAGCACCAGAAAGCAGAAGTCGGCCGCGTTCCACCCGGAGCAG
>NW_011153145.1:0-637 GCF_000146605.3 Meleagris gallopavo | reverse complement strand
CTGATCTCCAGCTGTGGGGCGCGCCGGGCTCTGCTAACAGCGCCCTCCTCTTCTCCCCTCCCCCCCGCAGCTGGCTTTATTTATTTATGCGGCTCATAAAAGCCGTGTCGGGGCTAATGTGCCCCGCCGGCTTCCCCGCTCGCAGCCGCGAGCCTGCTGCGCTGGGATTCCCCGGGCAAACGTTTGCTGGTTGTGAAGTGCCATCACTTATTAATGAGCAGGGAACTCTCCGAGGAACGTTTGGCAGTATTTAACGTTGGGTCGGCCGGCAGCGCTAGCCTCAGCGAAGCGGGGCACCCACACTCTGTGCCGAGGGTTGGGACGGAGCCACCACCGCCGGGGGGGTGAAGCGGACGGCGCCGCACTCTCTGCCCCCGGTCGCCGCTCCTGCCCTGTAGGCGGCCGACCGCTGGGGTTCTGCGGTCATTACGCGGCTGCTGGCGGGGAGGGGGTAGAACCGCGGGCTCTGCTTAGGGCAGCCCCGTAGCGATGCCGCCCGTTTTCTGTGTATTTTGAAGGTGTCCCTCGAGGTCCCTTCCAGTCCCTGCGGCCGAGCCCCGGCTTGCTAAAGTTTCTCAGTCGCCTACCTCAGCACTTTCCTATACTTGAAAGCGCCGTTGTCCCCGTCGCCCCTCCC
>NW_011153144.1:0-455 GCF_000146605.3 Meleagris gallopavo | reverse complement strand
GAGAGTGCCCCGCTGGAAATCCCCGTGGGAATGTCCCGTGTCCACCCCCTCGCCTCCACCAGCACTGCAACTCCCGCATTCCCTTCCCGCAGCGCTGCTCCGTCGTCCCTCCCTTCCCCTCCCCCCCCCCCCACGCGGCGCTGCGGGGTCGCGATGCCCGCAGGATGAGCAGCGCGGGGTCACGCTGTGTCTGTTGTCGTAACTCGGGGTCCGCGGCGGCTCCCAGGGGTCAATTCCCCCACCTCCCCCCCGCAGCGCACTGGGGGGTCTCTGGGATCAATCCCGGCCCCACGGCGCTATGGGGGAAGGGGGGCACGGAGGGCGCGTTATGGCCCCACATGTGTCCCCAGAGTGTCCCCACGGCTGAGTCACACCGCGCTCCGGCCGCACTCCTCCCTCCACCAGAACTCTCCAGGCCGAGGAATGCGGCCGAGCCGGAGCCCAAAGCCTCTTTG
>NW_011153143.1:0-359 GCF_000146605.3 Meleagris gallopavo | reverse complement strand
CTCCCACAGCGCCCCATAGCGCCCCATAGATCCCATAGCGCCCCATAGCGGCCCATAGATCCCATATTGCACCATAGATCCCATACTGCCCCATAGATCCCATATTGCCCCATAGAGACCCATAGATCCCACAGAGCCCCACAGATCCTGTAGCGCCCCATAGATCCCATAGAGATCCATAGGGACCCATAGGGACCCATAGAGACCCATAGGGACCCATAGAGACCCACAGAGACCCACAGAGACCCATAGAGACCCACAGAGACCCACAGACCCATAGGGACCCACAGAGACCCACAGACCCATAGGGATCCACAGAGACCCACAGACCCATAGAGACCCACAGAGACCCACAGAGA
>NW_011153142.1:0-503 GCF_000146605.3 Meleagris gallopavo | reverse complement strand
TGCCAGGCAGTGGACGGCCCTGGGACAGCCATGGCAGCAGATGAGCTCTGCGCCGTCCCCGCACTCTGCACACTCGTCGTCGTCGTCGTGCCGTGGGCAGGCATCCAGGGGCTCGCCGTCGGCAGCAGGATGCAGGCAGGCTGCAGGGCGTCTTGCCACGTGCTCCCCCGTCACGTCACGTCCCATCACAGACACAATACCCTGACTGTATTTGGGACAGGGATCTCGTGCGCGCAGGCTGTTGTAGCCCATTGATGGCAGGGTGGCTGAGCCCCAGGCTGCCTGTAGTGGTCCAGTACAGAGGGATAGACCAGGCACACCAGGTGAGTGGTGGCCCGTGATGATGTTGGGGTGGGGGGCGGTCGGTGTTTGAGTATGTTTGGAAGGGCGAGGAGGCGTGTGTGTGTTTGTGTGCGTGTGCGTGTGTGCGTGTGTGCGTGTGTGTGTGTGTGTGCGGGCGCGTGCGGTGCCGTGAAGAGGGCCGCTGCAGGGTTGCTAATGCC
>NW_011153141.1:0-372 GCF_000146605.3 Meleagris gallopavo | reverse complement strand
AACCCCCTAGTTGCCAAAACAAACATATCATCTGGTAAACAACCCATAAAGGATACTTCAGTATTCATACACATAAACATAGTACTGATATCTTCACTGATTGAATGGATTTTGCATATTGCATTGCTTTAGTATATTACTTATACATTGTTAAAAAGCATGTAATGTATTTCATATCAAGAAATTTCATATGTTTCTTTTTTTCCCCTCCATCTGTCACAGACTAAAATAGACAGCTGCCTCTAAGAGTGCCTGCACAGTCCTTCCTCTTGACATTGCACTGTAATGAAACAATGGCTATTTGGACACCAGAAAATACATCATGGGCAACTGGCTTTTGCTAGTGGACTAAACATTATAAATAAGGATTTT
>NW_011153140.1:0-510 GCF_000146605.3 Meleagris gallopavo | reverse complement strand
TCGGCTCCCCCTCTGCCTTTCTCCGGGCGCGGGGTGATCGGGAATTGGAATTTCAGCCAAGTTCCGAAATTGGCCCGAGCCGGGAGACGGAGACGTAGAAGCGGGCTGACGGGAGGCCAAACGGAGGTGTGATCCCAGCCTTGCGCGCCCGCTGCGCGTCTCCAGGCGCCGGGTGCAGGTTGCGCGGGGCCGCGCGGAGCGGCCGCCGGGGATCCCGCTGTCGTTGCCTCCTCCGCAACGCGTTCCCCTTCACATGTATATCGGGAGGTGCCCGTCAGCGGCCAGCCCCCGCCCCCCGAAAGCGGAGCGGCCGTACCTGGGCATCTCCGCTCTTACTGAAAATACCCGAAAATACCCATTTATCACTGCTCCGGGACA
The DNA here is from genome assembly GCF_000146605.3 of Meleagris gallopavo. Lineage (NCBI taxonomy): Eukaryota > Metazoa > Chordata > Aves > Galliformes > Phasianidae > Meleagris > Meleagris gallopavo. The sequence continues at coordinate 132 of NW_011153140.1, read as the reverse complement.
CAGGAAACGAGAGTTAGCTGAGATTTGTTTCGGTTCAATCGGGCATCAGTTACACCTATGTTACTCGGCGCGTTAATAACAGCGGCGCCTTCAAACAATAAAAGTCTGAGAGTTGCGCGGGAGCTGCGCGGG
>NW_011153139.1:0-5074 GCF_000146605.3 Meleagris gallopavo | reverse complement strand
CCTCTCCTCTCCTCTCCTCTCCTCTCCTCTCCTCTCCTCTCATTACATCTTAGTCCTCTCCTCTTCTCTCTTCTCCTCTCTTCTCCTCTCCACTCATTCTATCGCTTTCCTCCCCTCCCGTCCCCTCCTCTCCTCTCCTCGCCTCTTGGAACGGCTAGGAAAGCACCCTCCAGCACCCACTGCAAGGCAGTAAGTGATTGCCCAACCAGGAAGGGCCAGACCCCATGACTTCCACGATGTACAGGGACAGGTACCCGGAATTGGAGCATTAACACTTTAACTCCGAGTGCGCTACATGATGTTATGATGCAGAATACCGATAAACAAAAATCATAATACCATGGCATTCCAGCCCTTATTCTACGTCGTGCTTAATATATATACATATATACAAACAAACAGTGATTAAAATGCATTACTCACACGACTATATACATATATATATACAAAGAATTACTGACTGCACTCCCTAGACATCAAATTCCCTTGTGGTTCACATTGAACATCCCTGTTTTACCTGCATCACCCACCAAGTGGACCCTGGATCCTGGGCAAAAACAGTACCACGAAGAGGTTTGCCTTTCCAGAAGCTGGAAGCTGGAGGTTTGGCTCGGAGCAGAAGAAAGATACAGTAGGATTGAAAACCAGTTATTGGCTGCCTATTCGGCATTGCAGGCAGTAGAGCCAATAACTCAAATGGCTGAAGTTATAGTCAAGACCACTCTGCCGATTCAGGGGTGGGTGAAAGATCTGACCCACCTTCCTAAGACAGGGGTGGCCCAAGCTCAAATGGTGGCATGATGGGTCACCTACCTCAGCCAAAGGAGTAGTCTGTCTTCATCCCCTTTGAAAGAAGAACTCCAGAAGATCCTAGGCCCAGTAACATATCACAGTGACGCACCGAAAGGAATTCTGGTCGCTCCACCACAGAAAAGTCCCGTTCAGGAGGGAAAATACCCTATCCCTGAAGATGCCTGGTACACAGATGGGTCCAGCAAGGGCAACCCGAGCAAGTGGAGTGCAATAGCATACCATCCTTCTACTGAGACAATCTGGTTTGATGAGGGGGATGGTCAGAGCAGCCAATGGGCAGAATTGAGAGCCGTGTGGATGGTTATAACTAAGGAGCCCGGTGATGGTATCCTGAACATCTGCACAGATAGTTGGGCTGTGTACTAATGGCTCACTCTTTGGACTGCACAGTGAGACACCCAGGAATGGACTATCCACGCACGACAAATTTGGGGCAAAGGCATGTGGTTAGACATACGGAATGCAGTGATACACAGGACTGTACGTGTCTACAATGTTTCTGGTCATAAGCCCCTACAGTCACTGGGAAATGACGAAGCCAACTGGCCCGAGTTTGATGGATTGAGAATTCCCCATCTGAGAACATAGCCCGTTGGTTACATCAGAAGCTACGGCATGCGGGACAAAAGGCAATGTGGGCAGCTGGTAAAGCATGGGGACTGCCCATACAGCTACCGGACATCGTCCAGGCATGCCGGGATTGCGACGCTTGCTCCAAGATGAGACCGAGACCGCTGCCCACAACAGCAGCCCATCTTGCTAGAGGACGTAATCCTCTCCAGCGATGGCAGGTCGATTACATCGGGCCCCTTCCTCGATCTGAGGGGGCAAGATATGCCCTGACCTGTGTTGACACTGCAAGTGGGCTACTGCAGGCCTATCCAGTACCAAAAGCAAACCAGGCATATACCATCAAGGCACTCACTAAGCTGACGTCTGCGTATGGGACACCTCAAGTCATCGAGAGCAACCAAGGGACTCAATTTACCGGTGCAACGATACAGCGCTGGGCAGAAGAAAATAGCATCGAATGGCGATTCCACCTGCCATATAATCCAACAGGGGCAGGCCTCGTTGAACGTTATAACGGTATTCTTAAGGCTGCCCTGCAGACAGACTCCCAGTCCCTGCAGGGGTGGACAAAAAGACTGTATGAAACCTTGCGGGACCTGAATGAAAGACCCCATGATGGTAGACCCAGTGCCCTGAGAATGTTGCAGACAACATGGACCACCCCGCTTAGGATCCAAATTACGGGCACTGATCATCAGGTAAGACCCCTGATTGGTAATGACAATAATCTTCTGCTCCCTGCCCCTGAGAATTTAGATCCTGGCACCCACAGAATAAAATGTCTATGGAAGGTGCAGGTAGGACCCAAGTGGTGTGGCCTACTTGCACCTTGGGGGAGATTACTTGAGGTGGGAGGCTCAGTAGTTCCACCAGTAATAAGTACATGGCCTACTGATGTTGTGGTCAACACTCCAATCTTCATTGCTAAAGGGACTCCCATCATGTCCCTGTGGCAGATCAGGACACCTCCTTTGGTGCCTGATATTATTATGCAGCCTCAAAGATCTGGCCAGAAAGTGTGGTACAGGCGGCCAGGACGTGCCCCTGTACAAGCGGAAGTGTTGACCCAGGATAGAAACACAGCCTGTATTTTGCCCTGGAGGGCAGACCTTCCCCTCTTGGTACCTCTGAAACATCTGTATTTCTCCCCGTGAGTCTTTGAGCCTTCACGATCACCGGAAGGAATGAAATGTCATCAAAACGTTCCAGTGTTACTGTCAGATCATGTGTAACACCCGGTGATGGTCTGCATGGGACTGATGGAACATAGGATGGACCTGCACCTCACAACCGTATGCCTCCGGTAACATCATCGAGCGCTGGCCCATAGAAGGATGTCAACTTTCACCAATCGTCACTCATCTTGAAATTTACCAACATGTGTCGCGATGAAATTGTACAAGCGTCGCGGTGTATTGGATCTCTGTATTAGGGAAAGCTCACCCTTTTAGTCAACCTAATCATTGGTTCACGCTGTGAAGGGGTGGAGTGTATGGGGTTGCTGAATCACAGCCTGAACCTCTGATTAATCACCTGAGGCGAGCAATGAGTCAGCCCTGGGAGCACAGGTGAAGGCAAATCACCTGTGCTGCAGGAAGGGGTGGAGCCTGGCTCCACCTCTCCTAGACCCCCATTTAAGAGCTGTCTACCAGGAGGCTAGAATATCTTCTGGAGTTCTTTCCTTTTGGAGTTTTTCTGTGAGTCCAGGATAAGGGTAAGTTCTCTCTCTGATCATTTTTGGTGTAATAATCTACTTAGCCAATCTCTCTTGTATATTTCTTAATTATAACACTTGTATATTGATTGGTTATACACATGGTGATTGTGGTTAAAGCTGAGCTGTGCTGTTTCAGGGTAGCTTTGGTTCTAAGAATCATGATGTTTCAGGAGCAGAGAAGAAAGGTGTCATGGAGTTAACTAGATCAATTTATGCCCGTGACAGGGGGCAGTAGGCCCCTGCCCTCCCCACCCCACAAAATAGGAAGGAAGGGAGAAAAACAAAAACAGCGGCGACAATCTATGGAGGAAAACTCATTTTACTAACTATGATATCGAAATGCAAGGTAACACAATGTAATAAAATCTAATTGAAACTGAAACTAATAAATCAAATAAGATAGGAGAGAGAGAGAGTTCCCAAGACCGATTCAAACCTGAAAAGCTTGGAACGGCTAGGAAAGCACCCTCCAGCACCCACTGCAAGGCAGTAAGAGACCGCTCCACCCGGAAGGGCCAGATCCCATGACTTCTGTAATGTATAGGGATAGGTGCCTGGAATTGGAGCATTAACACTTTAACTCCCAGTACACTACATGATGTTTTGATGCGGAATACTGAGAACCAAAAACAAAAAAGCTTAAATCCGTGACATTCCACCCCTTATTTTAGATTATCACATCATGCTTAATGTATATACGCATGTACGAATAAACAAAAAATGATTAAAATGCATTACACACACGTCTATATACATATACATAGAATTATCGACTGCACTCCCCCAGCATCAAGTTTCCTTGTGGAACACATTGAACATCCCCGTTTTTTTTGCATTACCCACCAAGTGGACCCAGGTCCCTGGGCAAAAACAGTACCACGGAGAGGTTTGCCTTTCCAGAAGCTGGAAGGACCCAAACTGCTTTTCCCAACATGCTCTTTACATGTACTACAGAGACTTTATCCCCCTCTACGGTATGTAGGGAGCTGGATTGGGTAGGACCATCACAACTGATAGATCTCCTGGTACTGACCAACCAGGTGGCTTCTGCCAAATGCTTCTCCCAGTGCTTAAATGTACCGCCTCCCATTGCTTTCAGCATAGTTTTTAACAACCCATTGTATCGTTCAATTTTACCTGAGGCTGGTGCATGGTAGGGAATATGGTAAATCCACTCAATGCCATGATCTTCGGCCCAAGTATTTTCAAGAGATTTTTTTAAAATGAGTCCCATTATCTGACTCAATTCTTTCTGGAGTGCCATGTCGCCACAGGACTTGTTGCTCCAAACCTAATATGCTGTTTTGGGCAGTAGCATGGGGTACTGCATGTGCTTCAAGCCACCCACTGGTTGCTTCCACCATAGTAAGCACATAACGCTTACCACTGCAAGATCGTGGCAAGGTGATGTAATCAACCTGCCACGCCTCCCCATATTTATACTTTTGCCATCGCCCTTTCCCCCAGAGAAGTTTCATCCTCTTGGCTTGTTTAACTGTGGTGCACATGTCACAGTCATGAATAATCTGTGCAATAGCGTCCATAGTTAAGTCCACTCCTTGGTCTCTAGCCCATTTATATGTTGCATCTCTCCCTTGATGGCCCGAGGTCTCATGGGCCCATCGAGCTAGAAATAATTCACCCTTGTTCTGCCAGTCCACATCTATTTGAGCCACCTAAATTCTGGCAGCTCAGTCTACGTGATGGTTATTTTGCTCTTCTTCAGTAGCCCAACTGTTGGGCACATGAGCATCTACATCAAACACCTTCACAACCATATCCTTTATTCGGGCAGCAATATCTTTCCACAGCTTAGCAGCCCAAATAGGTTTACCCCTTCTTTGCCAGTTATTTTGCTCCCACTGCTGTAACCATCCCCATAGAGCATTTGCCACCATCCATGAGTCAGTGTAAAGATAAAGCATTGGCCACCTCTCCCGTTCAGCAACATCCAAGGCCAGCTGGACAGCC
>NW_011153138.1:0-394 GCF_000146605.3 Meleagris gallopavo | reverse complement strand
ACCGTTTCCCCTTGTCCTGCTGTTATCTACCCTTTCAAAGAGTTGATTCCCCTCCTGTTTGTAGGCTCCCTTTAGGTACTAAAAGGCTGCAATGAGGTCATCCCGCAGCCTTCTTTTCTCCAGGCTTGAATAAGCCCAGCTCCCTCAGCCTGTCTTCATAAGGGAGGTGCTCCAGTCCCCTGATCATCTTCATGTCTCTCCTCTGGACCCTCTCCAACAGCTTTCTGTCTTTCTTGTACTGGGGGCCCCAGACCTGTACACAGTACTCCAGATGGGGCCTCATGAACACAGAGTAGAGAGGGACAGTCACCTTCCTGTCCCTTCTGGCCACCCCTCTTCTGATGGAAGGTTACCCAAGGAGGCTGTGGATGCCCCATCCCTGGAGGCATTCAAG
>NW_011153137.1:0-485 GCF_000146605.3 Meleagris gallopavo | reverse complement strand
CTCCCGAAAACCGCTTATTCCCTCCGCGAGCGGTACCCGAGGGGCGGGCACGAAGCCCGGCTTCTCTCCTCTGCGGTTCCCCGTCCGTCCGTCAGAGCGGTGTGAGAACTGCGCTTCGGGGCGCCCGGCGGCTCTCGGTGAGGGGCGGCAGCTGTGTGCGCACCGCCATCGGCTCGTGGATTCGCTCCGCAGCCTTCAGAAGTGTCCCCGAGCCTCTGCGTTGTTCTGCTCTGTTGCCGTCGCTGGTGCTCTCGTGGCGGTCCTCTCCTTCACGTGCTCTGCGCTCCTTTCTAAACGGGAAAAACTCAGCGCCGTGCGGTACTGTCTCAGGAAGGCAGGTCCGAAATGATTGCCATCTGTTTTCGTCGTCGTGGAGGAGACCGGGTCCTGTCGGGGGGGCAGGAGAAGGAATGAGATCAGCGAGCGGCGATTACAGCAAATCCTGCCCCGGTAATTACACTTTTGCACCGACGAAAAATGTGTGT
>NW_011153136.1:0-308 GCF_000146605.3 Meleagris gallopavo | reverse complement strand
GGTGGCAGCGCAGCAGCTCCTCGGCCGCCTCCAGGTAGGGCAGGCTCTGCTTCTGCGCCAGGCGGCGGAAATGCTCGTCGATGTCGGCGCCGTACATGCGGGGCAAACGCAAACTCACGTCGGGCAGCGACGGGCCGTGCCGGCCCCACAAACCGTGCCGCCGCAGGTGTTCGATGCTGCGCCGCACGGCCGCCTCCGAGTGCCGCACGCTCGCCCCGCGGAAGATCTGCTCGTGGAGGTTACGGGACAGCATCTGGATGTGCAGCGGGTTCACGCGGCGCTCGCCGCGCTCCGACGGCTCGGCCTCG
>NW_011153135.1:0-445 GCF_000146605.3 Meleagris gallopavo | reverse complement strand
GCTTTGGATGGGTGCCGATGGAAGAGTTTCGGATGCTTCGTACCCCTCCTGAACTCTTGGATTCTGTGTTGGTTCCCCTCCGAGCTCAGGTCAGCCCAGAATGGATCCTCCAAAGTGAAACGATTGGCTGCAGACGCTCGCCAGCATCACACCGGAGATTTTGGGGTTGTAAAAAAACCCTCCGAAATTCTCGGGCTGGCTTTCAGGATAGAGGCAACACCGGGCCACCAGGCAACGGCAGGAGGTGGGAAGGGGGGTGCCGCGCTGCAGGTCTCACTGATCCAGAAAGAAAAGTGGGAGGAGACCCCCGGGGGGCTGAGGGGCGCTGGGATCCCTCCCCGCATCCCCCTCCCCACGGCTGGGCTGAGCTGACAGCACCCACCTTCTCAACATCAGGCAGGCAGTCGAGTAAAGGGACGGCATCCCTTTCACCAGGGGGGGTCCG
>NW_011153134.1:0-373 GCF_000146605.3 Meleagris gallopavo | reverse complement strand
GAGCAGCCTCCTGCCCTGCTGCCCTGTGCTGCTCTCCCCTGCACAGCCCTGCTCACCGGGTTGCTGCTCTGAAAATGGTTTCCTTGGCCATTTGGGTCACCAATGCCACGTTGACCCAAGCACTGCAGTCAGCAGGTCCAGTGCCAGCACCTGCAGTGGGGCCAGGACTCAACAGAGCAGCACCAGAAGTTGGGGTGAGGGCAGGGGGATTTCAGGACCTTCCCTGGTGTTGTAGGAATACGGCAGTATCCAGTTTGGAGCAGACTTATCTTTTCTGATGGACACCCTTTTGGTGGGCTGAGCTGAGGCCCTTTTCATCATCTGGGCTGTCCATCTGCAAGGCAGAGGGGAAGGAAGGAAGAAGGGAGCAGCC
>NW_011153133.1:0-303 GCF_000146605.3 Meleagris gallopavo | reverse complement strand
CCCCTCCCCAACCCCGCCACGTTCGGTATATTTACAGAGCTGCTCTACAATAGCGAACATAACAATATTACAGAACGGTTCTGAGACGAGAATGAAATACACAAATGGGTACAGCAGAAACGTTCACCACCGTGACAGGACATCATGGAGCCGCATTCCCTCCGCTTTCTTTTCTTTCTGTTTCCTCTTTTTTGTTTGGTTTTGTTGTTTTTTTGTTGTTTTTGTGGTTTTTTTGTTTGTTTTTGTACAAATATTCGCTCGCGGAATCACGAAATTAAAAATACCGCATCCGTTTAACTTAGG
>NW_011153132.1:0-505 GCF_000146605.3 Meleagris gallopavo | reverse complement strand
CTCACTTTCCTTTGGCAGATCCCAGCCCCCAGTTCTCAAATCCCTGTTTTCTGCCCCAAAATGGGGAGGGATTCCATCCCTCGATCCCCAAATCCCCACTTTCTGCCCCCAAAGGCACTTTTTCATTCACCATCCCTCACCCCCAATCCCCAAATCTCCACTTTCTGCCCCCAAATGGGGAGGGATTCCATCCCTCGATCCCCCAATTCCCATTTTCTGCCCCCAAAAAATCACTTCTCATAAGGAAATCCCAACCCCCAACCCCCAAATCCCCATTTTCTCCCCCAAACCCCCTCCCATCGTCACCCCCTGACCCGATCTGACCCAATCTGGGTTTTCTATCCCCAAAATTCACTTTTTTATTGGCAGATCCCAATCCCCAAATCCCAAATCCCCATTTCATTCCCTAAATCCCCACTTTCTGCCCCAAAATCTGAAGGGATTCCATTCCTCGATCCCCAAATCCCCATTTTCTGCCCCAAAAAATCACTTCTCATAAGGAAAT
>NW_011153131.1:0-315 GCF_000146605.3 Meleagris gallopavo | reverse complement strand
TGGGGAACGGGTGGGAATGGGTGTGGGGTAGAGGACAGGGATGGGGAACAGGTAGAGATGTGGTGGGGATGGGTGTGGGGATGAGGAATGGGTAGGGGCAGGATGGGGAACAGGTAGGGATGGGGTAGGGAAGGAATGGGTAGGGATGGGGTGGAGATGAGGGGGAACGGGTGGGAATGGGAGTGGGAAACAGAGTAGGGATGGGGAACGGGTAGGGATGGGTGGGGATGGGGGTGGAGAACAGGTAGGGATGGGGTGGAGATGGGGAACGGGTGGGGATGGGGAATGGGTGGGGATGGGGAACAGGTAGAGATG
>NW_011153130.1:1257-3610 GCF_000146605.3 Meleagris gallopavo | reverse complement strand
TCATGGCATGGTCATAGTGCCATTGTAGGGTCATCATGGCATGGCTACAGGGTCATCGTAGAGTCACCTTACTGGGCCTTATTGCCACTGTAGGGTCATCATGGCATGGCTATGGGGTCATCGTAGAGTCACCATAGTGTGCAATAGGGTCATTGTAGGGTCATCATGGCATGGCTATGGGGTCACTGTAGGGTCATCATGGCATGGTCGTAGTGCCACTGTAGGGTCATCGTGGCATAGGTATAGGGTCATCATAGAGTCACCATAGTGTGCCATAGGGTCATTGTAGGGTCACCATGGCATGGCTATGGGGTCACTGTAGGGTCATCATGGCATGGCTACGGGGTCATATAGAGTCACCATACTGGGCCTTATTGCCACTGTAGGGTCATCATGGCATGGCTGTGGGGTCATCGTAGAGTCACCATAGTGTGCCATAGGGTCATTGTAGGGTCATCATGGCATGGCTATAGGGTCATCGTAGAGTCACCATAGTGTGCCATAGGGTCATTGTAGGGTCATCATGGCATGGCTATGGAGTCATTGTAGGGTCATCGTGGCACGGCTATGGGGTCACTGTAGGGTCATCATGGCACAGTGATAGCATCAGCACACAGTCACCATAGTGTGCCATAGTGCCACTGTAGGGTCATCATGGCATGGTCATGGGGTTTTCACAGAGTCATAAAGGCATGGCTGTAGGGTCACCATAGGGTCATCATGGCATGGCTGTGGGGTCATCGCAGAGTCACTGTAGTGTGCCATAGTGTCACTGTGGGGTCATCATGGCATGGCTATGGGGTCATCATAAAGTCACCATAGTGTGGCCACAGTGCCATTGTAGGGTCATTGTGGCACGGCTATGGGGTCATCACAGATACGTCATTGCTTGGCTATGGGGTCATCATAGACACATCATGGCACGGCTATGGGGTCATCGCAGAGTCACTGCGGCAGGGCCACGGTGTCGTTACAGCATTATAGCATTGCTGATGATCCTGAAGGTCTTCCAGCCTGAGCAGTTCTGTGGTTCTACGGCCGCCGTGTCGTTGCAGCACCATCACAGCACGGCCACGGTGCCACTGTGGGGTCACTTACAGCATCTTGTAGCCTGGCCATGGTGTCACTCACTGTAGGGTCACCACGGCGTGGCCATAGCGTCCTTGTGGGGTCGTGGTGCTGGCCGTGGCACAGCCATACGCAGCGTCCTCACGGCACTGTCCCAGCGCGGCCGTGGCATCACCAGGGCTTGGGTTGGAGGGGTCCTCACGGCACGGCTGGGTTGGAGGGGTCCTCACGGCTCACTGCACGGCGGCACGGTTGGGTTGGAAGGGCCCCCCCCACCCGGCCCCACGCCGCGCCGTGGGTCGGCTGCCCCCCAGCAGCTCAGGGCCCATCGCCCACCCGTGGCCGGGAATGGGGCACCGCAGCTCTGTGCCACCCGTGCCGACCTCCTCCCGCTCAGGCATCCGAGTCACGGCTGAGCCGTCTCCAGAAGTCCCCGAAGGTGCCACCGTCACCATGAACTGCTCGGCCGGCTTGTGGCTGGGGGCCGAGGTCAACTACAGCTGGTACAAAGACCACCGGTGGCTGCGGGAGGGTCTGCACAGCTCCATGGTCCTCAGCCCCGTCTCCAGCGCCGACACCGGCTTCTATCAGTGCCGGGTGAGCGGGACGTGGGGCAGCGAATCCTCGGCCCCGCTCAGCCTCAGCGTGCTGCGTGAGTGCCCCCAGCACACCTCCTCCTCCTCCTCCTCTCCCTTTAGAGCCAGCATGACGACAGCCAGCCCTTCTGAGGGGGATTCGGAGACCCCAACCCACGAGCAGCTGGGGGGAGGAGAGGGGCAGGAAGGGTGGGAATCCCACTGGGTCACCCCGCGTGGTTTGGGGAATGGATGAACCCAGAACCCCATGGCGGGTGTTGGGATGGCGCGGGAGGGGACCCCACAAAGTCAGATTTGGAGACCCCGTGCTTTGAGTTTTGGGGTGGGGTGCTGGAAAGGGCTGGGGAGGTCAGGAAACCTCAGCGTGGTTTTGGGAATGGGTGCACAAGGAATTCCTTAGTGGGCGTTGGGATGGCGCGGAAAAGGACCCTACGAAGTCAGATTTGCAGAGCCCATGCTTTGAGTTTTGGGGTGGAGTGGGAGCAGGAAGGAGCTGGGGAGGGAATGAAACCCCAATGTGGTTTTGTGACTGGATGCACCAAGACCCCCATAGTGGGCGTTGGGATGGCGTGGGAGGGAACCCTATGAAGTCAGATTTGGAGACCCCGTGCTTTGAGTTTTGGGATGGGGCGGGGAGGGTAGGAAGGGGCTGGGAGGGGCAGGAAACCCTCAGTGTGGTTTTGGGAACG
>NW_011153130.1:0-329 GCF_000146605.3 Meleagris gallopavo | reverse complement strand
ATGGGATGGGATGGGATGGGATGGGATGGGATGGGGTGGGGATGGGGTCGGATGGGATGCGATGGGATGGGATGCAATGGGATGCAATGGGATGCAGTGCAATGGGATGCAATGGGGATGGGGTGGGATGGGGTGAGGTGCTGCCCCCTCATTGCCCCCCATCCCCCCACAGCGCTCTCCCACCTGCTGGCATTCACTGTGGTGGCTGCTCTGCTCCTTGCTGCTGTTGCTGTGGTGCTGCTGGTCCTGGTGGCTGTGCTGGCAGTGAGGATGTGGCCCAGGTGAAGACAGATGGGGACAGGGGGAAATGGGGACGGGGGATATGGGGG
>NW_011153129.1:0-332 GCF_000146605.3 Meleagris gallopavo | reverse complement strand
CGAGGGCACGGCCATGGGGGCGAGGGAACAAAGGGACCCAAAACGGGATTGAGGACATCTACAGGGACATGAAGTGGGGCTGCGGAGCCCCAGAGGGACCCAAAGTGGCACCGGAGGGACCCAAAGTGGGGCTGGGGACCCCAAGTGGCACCAGAGGGACCCCCGAGGGTCCCAGGATGGGGCTGGGGGCCCCGTAGGAGCCGACCTGGCTGCGCTTGTCCCCCTCCATGCTGGCCTTGATGTGGGCGTCGTACTCCTGGAACAGCTGGTGATACGCGACCTGCAGCTGCACCAGCTTGCGCCTGGCGGGACGGCGAGAGCCCTCAGCCCCG
>NW_011153128.1:0-324 GCF_000146605.3 Meleagris gallopavo | reverse complement strand
GGGGGCGGGGGCTCAGAGCCACCTGCAGGCGCAGCAGGTAATCCACGGTGCAGATGATGATGTTGATGGTGGTGGTGTTGCCCGTCTGCGTGCGGAGGTAATTCTGGAAGTCTGGGGGGACACTGGGGTCAGGATATGGGGCAGAACTCCATGGTCGACCCATGTGTATGTTCCCATGGCCGCCCTATGTGGCCCCATGGCCACCCCATATCCCCCCATGGCCACCCCATATCCCCCCATGGCCGCCCCATATGGCCTCCTGGCTGCCCCATATGACCCCATGGCCACCCCATATCCCCCTATGGCCACCCCATATCCCCCCAT
>NW_011153127.1:0-484 GCF_000146605.3 Meleagris gallopavo | reverse complement strand
CAACCGAGGCTTCCGAAGGCCGCGCAGCATCGCAAAACGCGCCCGGCGTGCGTCACTCACCTCCTAGAGAAAAAGGACGCGCCGGCGCCGATATCGCTGCGCACCGAAGCCTGCGCTGCTCCGACGACAACCGACTCCGTCAGCAACTACCCCCACACTGCGCCCTCCCCGCCGCGGGGACGCGGTTTTTATAGAGGGGGCGGCACACGGCGCGGTGACCTCACAATGCCTGGAAGCAGCGCGCCGCTCGATTGGCCGGGACCTCCGCCGGCGCCGTGACGTAATAAGACACAAAGGCCGTGCTCCTGTTCCTTGGCGCTGATTGGGTGCCTGCCCGGCCGCTGATTGGTTGTTAAAGTCGGCGGCTGATTGGATATTGTGAGACGAGAAGGGGCCAATAGACGCCGGGCGGGCGCTCTGCGCGCTGATTGGACGAAACGGGGCACGGTTTGGATCCTACCCTTTGTTGCAAAGCTCCACAATG
>NW_011153126.1:0-381 GCF_000146605.3 Meleagris gallopavo | reverse complement strand
TTTAAGCCCTGTCCTCTGCCTGCGGAGGAGAGGCTGTGCCACGGATCCCGCTCGGGCTCCCAGCCTCGGAAACTACCCCCTTTTCCCCGGCGCCGGCATACAACAGTGCCCGTACGAGCTGCTCCCTTCTCTTCCTCACAGCCAGGAACCAAAGAGGCTGAAGCCAGCACGGCCCGGAGTAGCCACTGCAAAACAACCTGTGTGTGGGAAACCGGCGGGCCCGGCCACGGCCATGGCACGTGGTGCCTGCAGCCACCCTGCACTGAGCAAACGGGGTTTGCTGAGCAGGCAGCAGCTGCCCTGCTGAGCAGCTGTGGGAGATGGCCCGGGTGGCCGTGGGATGAGCTGAGCAGGGGGCACAGCACGGGCCCATGTTCCCTG
>NW_011153125.1:0-379 GCF_000146605.3 Meleagris gallopavo | reverse complement strand
GTGTGTGTGTGTGTGTGTATATATATATCTGATACAGCCTCAATTAGAGTCAGTACTAATTCTCTGATTTCAGCGTAGTTTAGATTTTGTTGTAGCCATAGTGTCCAGTCATTTTCTGTTTGCAGACTTTGTTTATTTAAACAAAATAATTTATTTACAAGGAGAAGATTGAGCTTTGAAAAAATAAGATGAAGTAGTTCATAGAAGAAAGTTCACTGAAGGATGGCATTGTTGATAGATTCAGAATTTGTTTTCCAAGTTCTTATTTGATAGAGCTGGGTATGAAACTGCTCAAACTGCCAGAAGCTTGAAGAAGAATCTTAGCCCTTCAGCAGGGACACAGCAGTCAGATCATTTTCTTTTCAACAACCTACTCTGA
>NW_011153124.1:0-465 GCF_000146605.3 Meleagris gallopavo | reverse complement strand
ACAGAGAGAGTGGTGAGGTGCTGGAACAGGCTGCCCAGAGAGGTTGTGGATGCCCCATCCCTAGAGGTGTTCAAGGCCTGATTGGATGGGGCCCTGGGCAGCCTGGTCCAGTATTAAATGGGGAGGTTGGTGGCCCTGCATGTGACAGGGGGGTTGGAGATTCATGATCCTTGAAGTCCCTTTCAACCCTGGTCATTCTGTGATTCTGCAATAACTTTAGCTTTTAAAATTGTCTTCAGAATTATGTTTCCATCCGGATTCAGCATAAACAAGGAGCAGGGTCTTCTAAGTTCAGATGTAGTAATTCTTTCAGACTGTAAAACTAAGAAGGCAAACTAGCTGTTTAAAAAAAAAAGTTAAAATACCAAAACAACAACCTGCTACTGATTTTATATATATATATAAAAATAATTTATATAATATATATATATATATATAATTATATATATTATTTTATATATATAA
>NW_011153123.1:0-372 GCF_000146605.3 Meleagris gallopavo | reverse complement strand
CGCCGGCGGGAGCGGCCGGTGCCCCGCTCCCTCTGCCCTCCCCAACCCTGCCCTCCTCCGGCTCGATCGCGCCCATGTATGAAGGGAAGAAGACGAAAAACATGTTCTTGACCCGGGCCCTGGAGAAGATCCTGGCCGACAAGGAGGTGAAGAAGGCGCATCACTCCCAGCTGCGCAAAGCCTGCGAGGTGGCCCTCGGTGAGCCGCGGGCGGGGCTGGGCCGCCTGCCCCCAAATACCGGCGTTGCGGGGCTGTGGGGAGCGGGGCTGGCAGGGTTGGGGGCGAAAGGCTTGGCGGGGAGCAGGCGTGGGGCTCGGGGGATTCTGCTTCGTTACCGCTGTGTGTGAGGCTTGGGGTGGGAGGCCGAGGCCT
>NW_011153122.1:0-382 GCF_000146605.3 Meleagris gallopavo | reverse complement strand
GGGGTCTCTGTGGGGTCTCCGTTTATGGGGTCTCAATTTATGGGGTCCCTATGGGGTCCCTGTGGGGTCCCTGTGGGGTCCCTGTTTATGGGGTCTCTGCTTATGGGGTCTCTGTGGGGTCTCCGTTTATGGGGTCCCTGTGGGGTCCCTATGGGGTCTCTGTGGGGTTTCTGTTTATGGGGTCCCTGTGGGGTCTCTGTTTATGGGATCTCAATTTATGGTGTCCCTGTGGGGTCCCTATGGGGTCTCTGTTTATGGGGTCCCTATGGGGTCTCTATGGGGTCCCTGTGGGGTCCCTATGGGGTCTCTGTGGGGTCTGCGTTTATGGGGTCTGTGTTTATGGGGTCTCCGTTTATGGGGTCCCTATGGGGTCCCTATGGGG
>NW_011153121.1:0-302 GCF_000146605.3 Meleagris gallopavo | reverse complement strand
GTGGGGTCTGAGCCCATAAGTGGGGGTGCCCCAGAAGTGGGGGGTGGGACCCATAAGTGGGGTCTGAGCCCAGAAGTGTGGGGTGGGACCCATAAGTGGGGGGCTGCCCCATAAGTGGGATCTGACCCCATAGGTGGGGTCTGACCCCAGAAGTGGGGGGTGGGACCCATATGTGTGGGGTTGCCCCATAAGTGGAGGGTGGGGCCCATAAGTGGGGGGCTGCCCCATAAGTGTGGGGCTGCCCCATAGATTGCCCCCCTCCCTTAGGGTGAAGGCGGTGAGCCGGGCCAGAAGGGCGCCAA
>NW_011153120.1:0-555 GCF_000146605.3 Meleagris gallopavo | reverse complement strand
CACAGCGCGGAGCCGGAGAGCCCGGGGCGCTGGAAGGAGCTTCGCCCGCTGGCTTCGGGATCCGGCTTCGGGCTTCCCATTAGAACAGCACCACAAATAGCAATCAATCATCATTCAAGAGCATCCATCTTCCTGACTTTTTTACGGCCTTCTAATTGCCCCCTCCCTGACAGGAGGATTTATGCCAGGCCCGGTACGGGGAGCTCTGCTGCCCGCCTGGCACCGCCGGCTCCTGCGGGGGAACGCGGAGCGGCCGCAGCCGCAACCCCCCCTTCTTCCTCCCGGCCGCCTATCTGCCGAATTGTCGCCTCCAGCAGCCCTCCGCGCTGCTCTCTCTGTTGCTCCGATCGGGCTGGGGCTTACTGCCGGGCTCTCAGCTGCCTCCGGGCCCGGGACGAGGAGCGGGCCTAACTCCCATCACCTGAATTTTCCGTGCAAAAGTCACGGACCGTCCCGGCGCCGTTCGAAAGGGAAACGCTTTCCCTCTCTCTTCCTCTTTCCCTTTCCCCGCTTCCCAAACAGGCTGCCTCACGGTCCCTCCCGCGGCTCCCGCTC
>NW_011153119.1:0-406 GCF_000146605.3 Meleagris gallopavo | reverse complement strand
TTTGGGGTGAAATTGAGGGATTTTGGGCAAAAAGTTGGGGTTTTTGACGTGGTTATGGGGTCTTGGGGTCGAAATGAGGAGATTTG
Source organism: Meleagris gallopavo (assembly GCF_000146605.3). Taxonomy (NCBI): domain Eukaryota; kingdom Metazoa; phylum Chordata; class Aves; order Galliformes; family Phasianidae; genus Meleagris; species Meleagris gallopavo. Next base: position 320 of record NW_011153119.1, on the reverse strand, counting down.
CAGTGGTGGTTTTGGGATCTGATGGGGGAAATTGGAGATGGAGAACTTTGAAGGTTGGGTGGGGTGTGGTAGAGTAGATTGGGTGAAAGTTTGGGTTTTTGGGGTGAAATTGTGGGATTTTGGGCAAAAAGTTGGGTTTTTGACGTGGTTACGGGGTCTCGGGGTGGGGATGTGGGGATTTGCGGTGGTGGTTTTGGGATCTGATGGGGGAGAATGGAGATGGAGAACTTTGAAGGTTGGATGAGGTTTGATGGCGTGTGGTGGGAGGAAGTGATGGTTTTTGGGGTAAAAATGGGGGATTTTGGGCAAAAAGTTGGGTT
>NW_011153118.1:620-1655 GCF_000146605.3 Meleagris gallopavo | reverse complement strand
ACTGTGAGGCTCGCATCGAATAAAGAAGGGAGATTCTCCTTGGCCCTCCTCTTGCTACTAATATGTTCGAAAAAACAATTTTTTAATCATCTCGAGCAACGGTGGCCAGATTAAGGTCTCGATGGGTTTTTGCCTGCCTAATTTTCTCCCTGCGTGTCCTGGCAACATCCTTGTACTCTTTCCGAGTTGCCTGTCCCTTCTTCCAAAGATGGCCAACTCCTGGCCTGCCCGGCCAGTACGCGGTCATTTGTCGTGAGGGATCGACACCAAAAAGTCCCCAGCGCGTTTGAGGAGGAGCCGATAAGAGTTTCATGGTTTTATGATTTTTCGTTATCAGTATTCCACATCATAACATCATGCAATGCACTGGGGGTTTGACTGCTGATGCTCAAGTTCCCGGTGCCTGTCCGGAGAAGAAGAACAGCTACATTTCCCCAGGGGTCTTTGCAGTCAGCGAGGAGATAGAAGTCCTGGCAAGGTCACCTGATGTTCTTTTCTTTGCCTGCTCTTCTTCACCTGCTCTTCTCCGTCTGCTCTTCTCCGTCTGCTTTTCTTCATCGGCTCAACTGGACTGCACTTACCAGCTCAGCGTTGTGGTGCGGCCGATCCACCTTTCAGACACACTCTCTCTCTCATTATATTTTTCTGATACCATATTTAATAAATTAGTTTGTTTCACCTCAGGTCGTTGCCGCTGTTTTCAACTATATTGGGGTCCCCTGTTTCCCTTATCTGGAGGCACGAATCCGCGGATCCCTCTGCCCCACTAGTCACAGAATCGGGCCAAACCAGCCCGTAAACCATTGACATTTTTGGTGGAGAATGCATGCAGCAGTTGCTTTTTAGCTTTTTAGAACGAATCTCTCTCTCTGCTCTCGGAGATCTTCGTTGGGTAAGTTTATCTGTTTCATGGGTACTCTCTGAAAACATGACCTTGAAAAGCCCAGGCGGACTGCCAGTATTCTAGGATATTTGTCAACTTTGAGCCTTGCTATCTTGCTTCCTTAAAAAAAACAAAGAAACAAAAAAAAAACA
>NW_011153118.1:0-600 GCF_000146605.3 Meleagris gallopavo | reverse complement strand
AAAAAAACAAAAAACTTTCTCTTCTGATACTGCCTTTCAAGGGACTGCATGCCACTGTTTCTTCTTTTCTAATGCTCACAACATACTTGACCTTAATTAAGTTCGCCACTTTCCTCTATGGAGCAATAGGTACATACAATCAATTGAAGACAGTGATGGAAATAAGTACTTGGTATCTGCATACAATGTGGCATACAATTCCAGAGGAAGCTGCTAATTTTACAGGACTGGGGATTTTTAAGCAGGCTTCCAGTCTCTCCTTTGAATCCTTTATGCAGCTTTTGAATGCTCACCTGATCGCGTTGTTAATTTCCCTGAACGTACTGCTCATCATTTCACTCAGTATGACTATTTATTATATTTTGAGGAAGTCCTCCCCAAAACCAGAGAAAACTGAGAGGCAGGGAGTGTAGAGAGGCCTGGGAGAGACTTTAGAGAGATGGAAATCTTCGGTGTCATGGAACTTTACTCCTGAACACCTGAAAGACCCTGAGAGCTTAAACAGATATTTGAGAGAGGAATGTCGCGGCTCAGGCAGATCTGAGGAGGCACAAATGATTTGGGGCCTGGCTAATGCTTATCGGGCCTTATTCAATACTA
>NW_011153117.1:0-544 GCF_000146605.3 Meleagris gallopavo | reverse complement strand
CGTACCTCCCCGTTGGCATCGCACGCCGTGTGTGTGTAGAAATAGTCCTTATCAGTGCAGGGCGGGCGCACCTTGCAGGATGCTGAGCCGGGCTCTGCGAGCGGTGGTGGCAGTGAGGTCTCTGGGTGGCACCCAGGGATGTCCCCACGGCCCCCATCGGAGCATCCCGGGCTGCAGGGTGGGGGTGCCCCCCCTTTTCTTCTCACCTGCATAGGCGGTGGGCTCGCAGGGCTGGCAGGCGGTGGCCCCTTTGCTGGAGAAGCTGTTGGCGGGGCACAGCTGGCAGGAGGAGGAGCCGGCGCGGGCGGCGAAGGTGCCGGGTTTGCAGGGGAAGCACTCGGAGGTGTAGGCGACCCCTGGCAGCGGGACGGCTCTCAGGGGTGGGGGGCTGTGGGGACCCCAACCCCGCACCCACCCACCTACCTGTGATCCCGATGTTCCGCACCAGCACGGGCTTGGGGACCTTGGACCAGACAGAGAACGCCGTGGTCCTCCAGTACAGCACGTTGTTACCACGGCTCAGCTCCACCTGCACGACACAGGG
>NW_011153116.1:0-369 GCF_000146605.3 Meleagris gallopavo | reverse complement strand
AGTATGGTGAGAAGATGGGCGCAGGGCGTTACGTAAGGATGGGTGCCTGAAACCCCACGGGATGGGGTTTCACCCCCGGGGTGCCAGCGCTGGGGGCTGTGGGGTTTGTACAGGGATGGGCTCAGCCCCACTCGTGTCCATTCCCCCTCCCTCCGTGGGGTTGTGGGGTTCCTCGTGCTGGGAAATGGAGCTAATTAGCACGAGCCGCTAACGAGCACCCATAATCTGCGCTGCTCTGCGCCGCTCGCCTCCCGCTGCCTAAGCTCTTTATGGGTGCTCAGCCTTCCTCCCCCCACCCCACTCCTCCTCCCCCCCCCCTGCTGCCGCTGTCCCCACCCCACGTTTCTGGGTGTCACCGAAGGGGGGGGC
>NW_011153115.1:0-371 GCF_000146605.3 Meleagris gallopavo | reverse complement strand
CTGTGGGGCTCTTATGGGGCTCTGTGGGTCTCAATGGGGCTCTGTGGGGCACTATGGGGCACTATGGGGTTCTATGGGGCTCTGTGGGGTTTGTATGGGGCACTGTGGGTCCCCTATGGGTCTCTATGGGACTCTATGGGGCTCTATGGGGCGCTATGGGGCACTGTGGGGCTCTATGATTCTCTGTGGGGCTCTATGGGGCGCTATGGGGCACTGTGGGGCTCTATGATTCTCTGTGGGGCTCTGTGGGTTTCTGTGAGGTCTCTATGGGGTTCTATGGGGCTCTGTGGGGCTCCATGGGGTCTTGGGGTCTCTGTGGGGCTCTATGGGGCTCTGTGGGGCCCTGTGGGTCCAGGTGGGGCCCTGTGGGT
>NW_011153114.1:0-507 GCF_000146605.3 Meleagris gallopavo | reverse complement strand
GGGGACTCGCCCTGCGACTCGGCGGCGAGCAGGGCCAGGCGGGTGCCCGGCAGGGTCTTCAGGGTGCTGCGGTAGGTCTCGTGCCGCGTGCCCCCCACGTTGAGGATCACCCTCTCGTTGTCCTCGAGCTTCCCCATCGCTCCGGGTGGGACATGACTGGGGCGGCGCGGGGCGGAGGAGCGGGACGAGCTTCTGCCTTCAGCGCAGACAGAGAGAAGGAATGAAGGAGAAGCCCCCCCCGGCATCCCCGCGCCATTCCCCGCCTATCCCGGCCGCCTCCGTCCCACCCCGTTTCCCGGCGCGGTGTCCCCGCGCCGAGCTCTGCCTCCCGCCGCCCCCAATGGCTCCGCTCCTCCTCGAGCCGATGGCACGGAGCGCGGGCAGCCGGCACCGAACGGCGCCTACAGCCTAAGCACACAAAGAGGGGTGGGAGATCCGCGTCTCTTCTCCCCACCTCTAACCCTGAGAGGGGGATGGCCTTGTGCAAAGGGACGCGACCCCCGGCAG
>NW_011153113.1:0-537 GCF_000146605.3 Meleagris gallopavo | reverse complement strand
GTGGATGGTTGGACTGGATGATCTTGTAGGTCTTTTCCAACTTTGGTGTTTCTGTGATTCTGTGATTCTGTAGTGAGGACAACAAGTGATACTCCCCTGCTCCTAGCCTAGGGTCCTTGGAAGGAAGACTGTCTGTGTCTGGAAGGGACATAGCCAAAAGCAAATGAGAAGAATAGGACCAACCAACTGTCAACGGTTTACGGGCTGGTTCGGCCCGGTTCCGTGACTAGAAGGGCGGAGGGATCCGCGGATCCGCGCCCCCGGAAAAAAAAAAAAATAGGGACCCCGAAATAATTGAAAACAGTGGCAACAATCTGAGGTAAAACAAAGTAATTTACTAAATATGGTATCAACAGAATTTTTATAAGGAGAGAGAATGTGAAATTGATGGTGGATCGGCCTTACCACAACGCTGAGATGAGAAGCGCAGGCAGAGAAGCGCAGGCGAGAAGCGCAGGCAGAGAAGCGCAGGCAGAGAAGCGCAGGCAGAGAAGCGCAGGCAGGAGAAGCGCAAGCGAAGCAGCGCAGGCAAAGAGA
>NW_011153112.1:0-432 GCF_000146605.3 Meleagris gallopavo | reverse complement strand
TTTGTGAAGTTAAAAAGGAAAAAGGGGGGGGGTTGAGGTGAGGCCCACCAAGCGTTTGAGCTCCGGATGACGTGCTTGGATCCGTTTGAATTCAGCAATCTTCCCCTCGTCCACGTCCTCCTTCAGCTCCCAGGTGCTGTCCTCATAGGGGAGGGAGCACCACTTCACCAGGTAATAAACCACGGGCTGAAGGTGGGGATGGAAAAGGAAAACCAGGGGGAAAAAAAAAATAAATAAAAGGTGGATTTGTGGGGTGGGGTTGGGGACAGAGTTTGTAGGGTGTCAGGTTTGGTTTGGGAGTCCTACGATCCCTGCTCACCTCCCCGTTGTCTTTATCGACGCTGTGAGACTCGTCCAGGATCCGATCCACCTCCACGTAATCGGGGTTGAAAGGTTCCTCGTCCTTTTCAGGTTGGAAAAAAAAAACCCAAT
>NW_011153111.1:0-412 GCF_000146605.3 Meleagris gallopavo | reverse complement strand
CCCCTCCCTCCCTCACCAACGTGACCGGCGGCTCCTCGGGGGCCCTTCGTGCACCTCCACCTCGGCCCCCAACTCCATCCCCCCGCCCAGCTCCATGGCGGCGGTCCCTTTAAATCCCACCCCTCCGCCGCCGCCGCGCATGCGCGGAGCCGCCCACATCCTCCCACCGCGCACGCGTGACCCCGCCTCCTCGTCGGCGCGCATGCCTCAACGCGCCCCCCGCGCATGCGCTCTGAAGCACCTCGGTTGCTGCGGCAACCGGGCGAGCTCGAGGAAGGGCTGGAGGCTTCAGTAGGCCGCAGTAGGCCTCAAGGGGAAGGAGAAGGAAAAAGGAGGACGCGGGAAGACGCGTAGGGACACAGCGGGGCCGCAGCGATGTCGGACTCCGGGCAGAGCCCGGCCCCGGGAGTGC
>NW_011153110.1:0-449 GCF_000146605.3 Meleagris gallopavo | reverse complement strand
GACCGCGCCGCTCTCGTGGGGAGGAACGCGTGGAGGGGGAGAGACGCGTGGGGATCGTTAACGCGTGGGGCGCGGCGAGGGGTGCGGGGTTGTGGGGTTTGCGGGGCAACCCTCTGCCCCTCGTGGGACGCGGTGTGTAGGACGTAGTGCGGGACAGAGGGCGCGCGGCCATGGTGACACGTGGGGCGAATGTGTAGGACGGAGGAGGGCGCAGAAACGAGCTTGTGACAGGCGGGAGCTTTGCTCAAGATGAGCACGCAGGAGCCGGCTGACACGCGGAGGGCACGCGAGGGACGCACCGCGCCGTGCCGGGGGGCAGAGCGGGAGGTGCCGGGGCACGGCAAAGCTGGGCGCTGCACCGCGTGTTGCGGGGCTGCGGCGGTGCCGGCACCCCTCATTCCGCGTCGGGAGGACCGTGCGAGGAGGCCTTCCGTTAGGGAAGGGACCGT
>NW_011153109.1:0-319 GCF_000146605.3 Meleagris gallopavo | reverse complement strand
GGGGGATGGAGAGGGGATGGAAAGGGGAGGAAAAGGAGGAGGGAGAGGAGGATGGAGGGGGGATGGAAGGAGGGGATGGAGAGGGAGAGGGAGGGCAGAGGGAAGGGAGAGGGGAAGAGGGGGAGAGGAAGATGGGGGGAAGGAGAGGGGGTGGAGGAGGTAAGGAGAGGGGAGGAAAGGGGGAGAGAGGGGATGGAGAGGGAGAGGGGATGGAGGAGGGGATGGAGAGAGGAGGGTGGGAGGAGGGAAAGGGGGAGAGAAGGACAGAGAGGGGAGGGAGAGGGTGAGAGGAGGATGGCGGGAGGGAGGGAGGAAGGAG
>NW_011153108.1:1888-3406 GCF_000146605.3 Meleagris gallopavo | reverse complement strand
TGGGATGGGATGGGATGGGATGGGATGGGAAGTTCAGCCTGCCACCAGCTGAAACATCCTATGTTGGGGCTGGATTTTTCCCCACATTGGGATGGGTTCTCACGCCCATTGCAGGCAGCTTGTCCCCGCAGGGCCCTGACAGCACCCAGCACAGCAGCCAAGAGTGCAGAGAGCAGCAGGGCCCTGAGGAAGGGCAGCCGGGGGACGCTCTGAGCAGCACAGCAGGGGCACCAGGCCTTGGCAGCACCCCGAGGCGGGGGGCTCAGATCTCCATGAGTCACATTTGCTCCCAACATTGCTATTTCTGGAAGCTCTGGCAGCTGCACGAAGCGCAGTGAGGAATCACTTCCCTGAGCTGCTGTGCATCCCCTGGCATCTCCACACCAGTTCGGTGTCACCATGGCAGGGATGCATCAGCACAGTATTTGGTGGTGGCACAGTACTGCCTTGCAAAGGGCTGTTTGGGGTTGGTTGGCTGTGCTCTGAACGAGCGGCTCAGCCACGGCTGGGAGGCAGTCAGTGGATGCTGCACTTTGGGGGATGCCGTGCTTTGGGGACACCCCACTTTGGGGACACTGCTTTGGGGGATGCAGCGGTGCCAGGGCGCACAGCACAGCCCCAGGGAGGTCTGGGTCCCAGGGGACTGGGGGTGATGGGGTGGCTGTGAGCGCCTGCGGGGCGATGGAGGTGCTGAGAAAACGAGATTGGAGGAGAGCAGAGCAGCACGTGGTGGAAGGGCTGAAATCAGCACAGCGAGTGAGGAGCACCTGAAGTCCGTGGGGTCGGGGAGGGGAATGGGCTGGGATAAATGGGCTGCTTCACTCCCAGTTACCAGCAGTGCAGCTGAGCAGGTGGGCCGAGATGTCACAGCGCAGCTCGCCTCTCATCTGCACAGGGACGGGAGGCTCCTTCCAGCCACAGCCTGCTGACAGTGACATTGATTTCCCGGAGCTTTGGTGCGGCCAAATCTGTATTTTTAGCTGGATAAAAAAAAAAATAGTCATCACGTGGCTGAGAAATGCTTTCCCTGCCCTGATGTGAGAGGGTTGGAAGCAGCAGACGTTGGTGGATGTGCAGGGCTCGTGCCCACACCCTGTGTCCCCACAGTGAGTCCGTGTGCCCCAAAGCCCCAGCAGGCCCATCCGAGCATCCCTGCAGACATCCACCTCCTGGTTGGGTGCTGCCTTCATCCCTTCTTCCCTTCTTTCCTTCTCCACAACCTCCTCCTCCTCCTCCTCCTCCTCTCCCCCACCCTGCTCTCATTTCCCCTAGAAGACTTTAATGAAATCTGCCCTTAATTAAATCCACATTCATTTGCATAATTAGCAGGAAATTGAAATTAGCCTGCCGACGTGGCTGGAATCCATGCTGCTGTGAGTAGGTGCCATCGGGGCATCGTCCCCACGACCCCACAGCCCTGCCCACCACTTCACTTCTCTCTACAAAAAAGTCTCCGCCACCACTCAGCATTTTTTTTTTGGGCTTTTAGAACGATATATTTGTGTCTTTTTTTTTTTT
>NW_011153108.1:0-400 GCF_000146605.3 Meleagris gallopavo | reverse complement strand
GCAGCGGCGCCGGTGGTGGGGGCGCGGGGGCGGCGGGACCCCACCTGCCTGGCGACTGCTGTGTAAACTGCTGCTGCTTCGGGAGCGTGATAGCCCTTTGTGCGGTAGTTGGGGGCCGGAGGGGACAGCGGCGTGGGGGCCCTCAGGGTGACCCCGTGGCTCCCGGCTGGCTGTCCCCCCCCTGTTGGAGAGCATCGCTGCGGCCATCGCTCCGGGCAGGGAGGATGGGGTGGCACGCAGTGACACTTGCTACATCGTGACAGGGAGCTGCCAGGGGGGTCCCCTCCATCCCGGTCCCCTCCGTCCCCTCCCGGTGCCCAGCGTGGGGCAGGGGCCACCCCGAAGGCCTCCTCCAAGCGTGGGGTCATCGGCCTTCCCAGGGCCCCCGCACAGCCCCGTC
>NW_011153107.1:0-333 GCF_000146605.3 Meleagris gallopavo | reverse complement strand
GAGGGACGGACAGACGGACGTGGGAAGGAATTCGGGGGGTTGTAGGGACGGACAGACGGACGCGGGTTGTAGGGACAGACAGGCGGACGCGGGTTGTAGGGACAGACAGGCGGACAAGGGAAGGGGAATTTGGGGGGTTGTAGGGACGGACGGACGGACGGACGCAGGAAGGGGAATCTGTGGGGTCGTAGGGACGGACAGACGGACGCGGGTTGTAGGGACAGACGGACGCGGGAAGGAATTCAGCAGCTTGTAGGGACGGACAGACGGACCCCGGTTGTGGGGACGGACAGACGGACGCAGGAAGGGGAATTTGGGGTGAGTGGGTCGGGG
>NW_011153106.1:0-567 GCF_000146605.3 Meleagris gallopavo | reverse complement strand
CAAAACCCAACTTTTTGGGATCAAAACCCAATTTTTGGGATCTAACCTTGACTTTTGGAGATCCAAAGTCAAATCCAAGGATCAAAACCCAACTTTTTGGGATCTAAACCCAACTTATGGGATCAAAACTCAACTTTTTGGGATCTAAACCCAACTTTTTGGGATCTAAACCCAACTTATGGGATCAAACCCAACTTTTTGGGATCTAAACCCAACTCCGGATCTCTAAACCCCATTTTTTTGGGGCTGGAAAAGTTGCGTTCTCCCCAATTTTTGAAGTCAAACCCAACTCCATCCCCTCGGCTCATCCCGGCCGCGTTTTCCAGGCTAAAAAAGGGCTTTTTTGGGGCAGGTTCTCCACCAGCTTTGCCTATTATGGGCTGGCCATGGACCTGCAGGGCTTCGGGGTGGACGTGTACCTGAGCCAGCTGATCTTTGCTGCCGTGGACATCCCAGCCAAACTGATTTCGGTGCTGGTGATCAGCGGCGCCGGGCGGCGCGCGGCTCAGGCGGCGGCTTTGGGGCTGGCTGGGATCTGCATCCTCATCAACAGCGTCGTGCCGATGG
>NW_011153105.1:0-372 GCF_000146605.3 Meleagris gallopavo | reverse complement strand
GACCCCTTTAGGACCCCCCAATCCCTTTAGGATCCCTTTAGGACCCCTTTAAGACCCCTTTAGGCCCCCCCCAATCCCTTTAAGACCCCTTTAGGACCCCCCAAATCCCTTCAGGACCCCCCCAATCCCTTTAGAATCCCTTTAGGACCCCTTTAAGACCCCTTCAGGACCCCCAAATCCCTTCAGGACCCCGCTGTTGTTCCTCCCTGCAGCTCCTACTTGCACTGCGAGTGGGCCACCATCGACCAGCTGGAGAAAGACAAGAGGATCCACCAGAAGCTGAAACGCTTCAAGACCAAGATGACCCAGATGAGGCACTTCTTCCACGAGGTGAAGCTCCTTTTGGGAGGGTTTTGGGGGGGGGGTTGGTTG
>NW_011153104.1:0-356 GCF_000146605.3 Meleagris gallopavo | reverse complement strand
TGGGGTGGGGATTGGAGACTGGGAATGGAAATGGATTTGGGATGGGATTTGGGATGGATTGGGGTGGGGAATGGAATGGGGATGGGAGACTGGGAATGGGAACGGATTTGGGATCGGATTTGGGGTGGGATTGGGGTGGGGAATGGAACTGGAATGAGAAGGACTAGGATGGGAGATTGGGAATTGGGAATGGGAACGGGAACTGGGGATGGGATTGTGTAGAGGGATTGGGATGGGAAATGGGGAATGGATTGGGGATGGGGGTGGGGAATAGAACCTAGGTGGGAGATTGGGGATGGGGAACGGATTTGGGATGGGATTGGGGATGGGAAGGGGATGGAATTGGGATGGGGAAG
>NW_011153103.1:0-399 GCF_000146605.3 Meleagris gallopavo | reverse complement strand
GATCGGAAGAAGCGATTTTGGTTTCTTTTGGGAAAATGGAATCTGGGGCGAAACGCGTGCCCGAGGTCAAACATCGGGGTAGGGGGTCTGGGCTGGCTGCAGGAGCAGCGCAGTGCTGGGGGAGGACTGTTGGGGCTGAGCTCGGTGCCCCCGGCACGCTGCCCGCACCCAGGCAGGTGCAGGAGAGAGAAAAGGGCTTTTCAACCAAACCCTTGTTGTTCTTTTTTTTTCCCCAAAAGAAACCCCACATTTCCTCACCCACCCCAGCGGCTGCAGCGCCCAGCCGGCACTGAGGCTGCCCTCGGCCCCCACCATGGCACGGGACCCCATCCCCATCGATCCCTTTCCCCTGTTTGCATTCACCCCCGCGGATTTTCTCTTTATTTTTAAATAACCCCC
>NW_011153102.1:0-337 GCF_000146605.3 Meleagris gallopavo | reverse complement strand
AACCCCCACCCCACCCTCTGAGGGACCCCTCCCTCTGCTCCGGGACGGACGGACACGGAGACGGACACACGGACACCGACACGCGTGTGCTGACGGACACAGGGACACGCGTGTGCTGACGGACACACAGACACCGACACGCGTGTGCTGATGGACACAGGGACACGCGTGTGCTGACAGACACACGGACATCAACGCGTGTGCTGACGGATGGACACACGGCCACCGACACGCGTGTGCTGACGGATGGACACGCGTGACCGCCTGGACAGAAACCCTCCAGAACCCTCCGGAACCCCTTAGAACCCCTTCAGGACCCCCAGGACCCCTCAGAACC
>NW_011153101.1:0-345 GCF_000146605.3 Meleagris gallopavo | reverse complement strand
GCTGGTTGGTCCCGCCTGGACGATTCTTGCTTTCTGATTGGCCGACGTTTAGGGTGCTCACTTTGACAAAGATCGTCCTCTTCCGCTACCTGCCCGCCGCGCGTGCGCAGAGAGCTTCTCGTGCCGCACACAAATCCCGCGGCCGGTCGCCCCGCCCGGTTTCGTTCTCTCGGCTCACGCGATTGGTGAAGAGAGGCCGCGCCCCCTCAACTGCCTCGTGTCCTTCGGTTGGCTGAGAAGCGTTGTTTTTCTTTTTTATTGGACGATCGGCATGTCATTCAAATCTGAATGCGTGACGTTGAGCGGCGAGCATTCGGGGGTGGTGTCACCTCAGTTCTTCCTTTT
>NW_011153100.1:0-439 GCF_000146605.3 Meleagris gallopavo | reverse complement strand
CTTCCCACCCAACTTTGGTGGCCCTGTACCCAATTTTGGGTCTTCAAACCCAACTTTGGTGGCCCTACACCCAACTTTGGTGGCCCTGTACCCAATTTTGGGTCTTCAAACCCAATTTTGGGGTCTTCCCACCCAACTTTGGTGGCCCTGTACACAATTTTGGGTCTTCAAACCCAACTTTGGGGTTCCTCCACCCAACTTTAGGGTTCCCACCCAACTTTGGTGGCGCTGTACCCAATTTTGGGTCTAGAAACCCAATTTTGGGTCTTCCCACCCAACTTTGGTGGCCCTACACCCAATTTTGGGTCTTCAAACCCAACTTTTGTGGCCCTACACCCAATTTTGGGGTTCCTGTACCCAACTTTGGGGTCTTTCCACCCAAGTTTGGTGACCCCATGCCCAATTTCTTATTCAAACCCAATTTTGGGCTTCCCAACCA
>NW_011153099.1:0-360 GCF_000146605.3 Meleagris gallopavo | reverse complement strand
CATGCCGTGACCCCCGTCCCCCCCCAGAGCTGATGCAGACGGAGCTGCACCACGTGCGCACGCTGAAGATCATGGGCAGCGTGCTGCGGCGCGCCATGCTGGAGGAGCTGCAGCTGCAGCCCGGCGCCGTCAACGCCGTCTTCCCCTGCGTGGATGAGCTGAGCGCCCTGCACCAGCGCTTCCTGGCGCAGCTCCTGCAGCGCCGCCGCCTCTCCCTCGTGGGGGGCAGCAGCAAAAACTTCGTCATCCAGCGCCTCGGGGACGTCCTGGTCAGCCAGGTATGGGGGGTCCTGGTCAGGTATGGGGGTCCTGTCAGGTATGGGGGTCCTGGTCAGCCAGGTATGGGGGGTCCTGTCAGGT
>NW_011153098.1:0-301 GCF_000146605.3 Meleagris gallopavo | reverse complement strand
AGGGGTAACTCACTATGTTTTCTCTGAAGAATACAAATGGCTCAGCAAATATAAATGCTCAATCAATCTGCTCTACCTTTCAGTGAAAAGACCAAAAAACATGACTGATGCAAAAAAATGGAAGAAAAAAGAGTATTAGAGAAATAGAAAAACATGTAAAAATGCACAAAAGCCAAGGAAGATGCTTTGAGAGTCAAAGCATTATAGTACAAAGAGGTATTGTAATCACTGAAATAATAACAATAATAAAAACACAAAAGATTTCCAAAAAAGTTTCCCTTATATTTGTTTGACAAGTTCT
>NW_011153097.1:0-415 GCF_000146605.3 Meleagris gallopavo | reverse complement strand
GGGGATTATGGGGGTGTTATGGGGGGGTGGTTATGGGGTGGATATGGGTTTCTATGGGGCAGTTATGGGGTATTTATGGGTCTCTATGGGTCCCTATGGTTGCTATAGGTGTCTATAGGGGATCTCTCTAGGGGGCGCTGTGGGGCGCTATGGGTCTCTATTGGGCTCTATGGGTCTCTATGGGTCCCTATGGGTCCCCATGGGTCTCTAGGGGGCGCTGTGGGGCGCTATGGGTCTCTATGAGGTTCAATTGTTCTCTGTGGGGTCTCTATGGGTCCCTATGGGTCCCTATAGGTTTCTGTGGGTCTCTATGGGGTCTCTATGGGGTCCCTATGGGTCTCTGTGGGTCCCTATGGGTCTCTAGGGGGCGCTGTTTTCTCTCCATAAATCTTTAATTCCCCCCCGCAGTGTGAAT
>NW_011153096.1:2533-4047 GCF_000146605.3 Meleagris gallopavo | reverse complement strand
GCAGGGCTGAAGGGGATTATTTGGGAAGGAAGGGAGGGGGTCATCCCCGTCCCCACGGTGCTGCCATCCCCAGGAGTACCGCAGCTTCGACCGGGTGAAGGTGGACGGCACCGCCACGCTGTTCCTCCGCACCCACATCCCCACCATCAACATGAGGAACCACACGGTGCGGGTAAGCAATGGGAGAGGGGGGGTTCTAATGTGGGGTGGGGGTGAGGGGCAGCTCCCGGTGTGCCCCCCCATCCCAATTGCTGTCACCAGTTCTCAGTGGATGTGGACTCGGAGCTGACGGAGGAGCAGCCGCCGCAGGTCGCACTGTGGTTGGTGTTGGTGGCGGCGGCGGCGGGGCTGCTGCTGCTGGGGCTGATCATTGTGCTGCTGTGGAAGGTGAGAAGGGGGAAGGCTGTGCTGTGCCATGCCATATTGGTGCTGTGCCATGCCATATTGGTGCTGTGCCATGCCATATTGGTGCTGTGCCATCCCATATTGGTGCTGTGCCATCCCATATTGGTGCTGTGCCATCCCATATTGGTGCTGTGCCATCCCATGTCACTGCTGTGCCATCCCCTGCCTCTGTTGTGCCACCCCATACACATGCTATGCCATCCCATGTCTAAACCTGTGCTGTGCCATCCCATGCCTGTGTTGTACCATCCCACACACGTGCCCATATCTGTGCTGTGGCATCCCATATCATCTGTGCCGTCCCATATCTGTGCTGTGCCACCATGTGCCTGTGCTGCACCAGGAGCTGATCTTTATGAGTCTTTTCCAGCTCGGGGGATTCTAAGATTACACAATGCCAAGCTTATGCTTTGCCATTCCATACCCATACTTATGCTGCCCTGTCCTATCCCCATCCCACCCCAATCCCTGTCCCTTCCCCCATCCTGCCCCATTCCCTGCTGCATCCATATCCCATCGCGTGCCCCACCCCGCCCCAATCCCCTGGCCCATCCCATTCCCCATCCTATCCCACTCCATTCCCCATCCTATCCCACTCCATTCCCCATCCCATTCCCTTTCCCTGCCCCATTCCACTCCCACTCTCTGCTGTTCCACCCCCTGCCCTTCCTGCAGAAGGAAGGGTCGCAGAGCTGACAGCCACACCAAGGGATGCTTGGGGATGGCGAGCGGTGGGAGCACCTCCAGCATCCCCCCTCAATCCCAACATCAGCCCGGTGTGGCACCTCCGGGGGGAGGGGTGGGGTGGAGGTCCCCGAAGGGCGCAGGGTCCCCGAGGTGCCCTGAACCGCCTCCCGTCCCGTCCCCCCCCCCGCAGTGCGGTTTCTTCCGACGGGCCAGCACGCGTGCAATGTACGAGGCCAAGGGGCAGAAGGCGGAGATGCGCATCCAGCCGTCGGAAACCGAGCGGCTGACGGACGACTACGTAACGGGGTGGGGGGGAAACGCAGCCCCACTGCCCCCCCCGGCGCCCGCGCCGCCCGCCCGGTAATGCCCCGCACCCGCACGGGTGGCACCTGACGGCCTCTTCCTCTTCTTCCTCCTCTTCT
>NW_011153096.1:383-2260 GCF_000146605.3 Meleagris gallopavo | reverse complement strand
CGCCCCCCGGCAGCCGCCATCCGTCTGCCGGAGGTAGGGGGGGGTCCCCAGGTTGAGACCTTTCCCCCCCCAGCAGTTGACCTCAGGGCTGTATTTACCCGCACTGCTGAGGTTGGCAGCCGGATTCCCTCCCCTCGTTCTGCCCACGTCCCCCTGCCCGCATCCCCCCGAACTGCAGCGCTGTCCCCTGGGGTCTGTCCCTGTGTCGCCCCCCCCCACCTCGGGGGGTGAACCCCATTCTGATGGCACCCAATGCCCTCATCCCTTATGATCAAAGCGCACTGGTTGTACTGGGCTGTACCGGTTCCCTCCTGGTGAGCTGCCCTCTCCCCTCATGCCCTCAGTGCTCCCAGTACTGGAAGAAGGACTATGAGGGGGGGGCTGCTGCTGACCCCCCTCCTGCCTCCCCCAGGCTCCAGCAATGCCTGTGAGAAGACATCCTTCGCCTTTCTGCGGCAGGAGCTGCCCGTGCGCCTCTCCAACATCATGAAGGAGATCAACCTGCTGCCCGACCGCGTGCTGCACACCCCCTCCGTGCAGCTGGTGCAGAGCTGGTGAGCAGAGAGCGTGGGGACATCGCCGCCATTGTCAGCTGCTGGGTGGCACCTGGAGGGGTCCCACCGTTGGCACCTGCTGTGTGTCCCTATGGGTCCCACTGCTATCACCCACAGGGGTCTGGTTCTACTGCCACCACCTGCTGGGTGTCCCCGTGGGTCACAGTGCTGTCACCCGTAGGGGTCCCACTATTCTCGTTTGCCCTATTCCCCTATGGGTGTCACTGTTGTCATCAGGAGAGGTCCCACTATTGCCACCTGCTAGATGCCCCTATGGGTCCCACCACAGTCACCCAGAGGGGTCCTGCTGTCACCACCAGATGCCCCTATGGGTCCTATTGCTGTCACCAATAGGGATCCGGTCCCACTGCCACTACATGCCCCTATAGGTCCTACCACTGTCACCTGGAGGGGTCCCACCATTGTCACCTGCTATGTGCCTTTATGGGTCCCACTGCTGTCACCCATAGAGGTCTGATCCTACTGCCACCACCTGCCAGGTGCCCCCTTGGGTCTCACTGTTGTCACCCAGAGGGATCCCACCATTGTCACCTGCCATATGCTCCTGTGGTTCCCACTGCTGTCACCCAGAGGGGTCCCATCATCAGCCAGGTGTCCCCATGGGTCTCACCACAGTCACCCAGAGGGATCCCACTGCTACCATATGCCCCCCTGGGTCTCATCCACAGGTGTCTGTTCCCACTGCCACCACCTGCTATATGGCCCCATGGGTCCTACTGCTGTCACCAGAGGGGGTCCCACCATTGTCACCTGCCACATGCCCCTGTCGGTCCCACCAAAGTCACCCAGAGGGGTCCCACTGCCACCACATGCCAGGTGTCCCCATACATCCCAGTGTGGTCACTCATAGAGTTCTTACTGCCACCACCTGCCATATATCCCCATAGTTCATACTGCTGTCACCAGGAGGGGTCCCACCATTGTCACCTGCCCTATGTCCCTATGGATCCCACTGCTGTCACCCAGAGGGATCTAATCCCACTGCCCCTCTGCCATCACTTGTCTGCTGTCCCTGTGGGTCCCACCTCCATGGCCTACACAGATCCCACTGTGACATCTGTCACTGCTGCCACCTCTGGTCCCCCCCCACTGCTGCCAGCTGTCCTCCCCAACAGGTCTATGGGGTGCTGGTGGGGGGGGGGGTTGGTGGCACAGGGACAGGACACAGACATCCCACAGAGCAGCACCCATCTCTTACCCTGGGGTGACAGTGGCTGCATGTGGGGACATGCAGGGGGGTCCTCAACCGAGGGGTGCTGCCCCATCCTCCTGTCCCTGCTGTCCCCTCTCGCCCCATGGCTG
>NW_011153096.1:0-363 GCF_000146605.3 Meleagris gallopavo | reverse complement strand
GGGGGGGAATGGATGCTCCAAAAGGGGAAAGGGTGTGCCAGAAGGGGAGGGGAGAGAGAGTCCAGGAGAGTGGGGTCAGAGGGGGAGAAATATCCCGAAAGGAGAAAATGCTGCAGGCGGGCAGTGACAACAGTGGAGCTGTCCCCATGCATGGGGCAGAACACCCCCCGTGGATGTAGGATTGAGGGGAATCATGCGGTGTGTGCGGAACCGGGCGGCTTAAACCGTGGGAAAAAGGCGGTGGGAGCGCGACGGGCACGAAGGGGTTAATCACCGCTCGGCTCCGGGCGCGAAAGGGTTAATAAGAATGGGCGTGGTCAGACCGTCAAGGGGCGGGGGCATGCTAAGGGGCGTATCCAACGT
>NW_011153095.1:0-682 GCF_000146605.3 Meleagris gallopavo | reverse complement strand
GTCTTATGATGGGGCATATATAGGGGGGTCCTAGGGAGGTTTTAAAGGGTCTTGGGGGAGTTCTGAGAGGGTCCTGGGGGGATGCTGAGTTGGGAAGCGGTATTGGGAGAAAGGTTGGGAGATTCTGGGGATTCCTGGGGAAGTTCTGGGGAAGTTTGGGGATCCGGGGGGGTCTTGGAGGATCCTGGAGAGGAAGGCGGGAGGGAGGGGGTCTTATGGAGGTGTTCAGGGAGATTTTGGGGTTTTTTGGGGCGGTGGAGGCGTTACATTAGGGTGACACGAGGGCATCCTGATGGTGACACCAGAAGGATTTGGGGTCATGTGGTTGATTTGGGGGTGAAATACGGGGATTTGGAGGAAGGAAATCTGCATTCGGGGTCCGTGGGGGTTATGGGGTCCGTGGGGATTTGGGATGGATGGAGTTTTGGGGGCGGAAATTTAGTGGGGGTTTTTTTTGGGGGGGTTCAGGAGGGCGACGCGTGAGTAGGGATCGCTGCTGTCCGCGGTGCTGAAACGGCGCGTCCCGATGACGAACACAGAAAGGATTTGGGGTCATGTGGGGGTTTTTGGGACAGAATATGGGGATTTTGGGGACGAAAAGTATGAGTTTGGGATCCGTGGGGATTCCGGGATCCTCTGGAGTTTGGGATATGTGGGGTTTTGGGGTGGAATATGGGGATTT
>NW_011153094.1:0-377 GCF_000146605.3 Meleagris gallopavo | reverse complement strand
AAGAAAAAAAAAGGGAAAAACAAACAAAACAAAACAAAACAAAAAGAAGATGAATGTAGGTAGTCTGATGTTATAAACTATACAGGAATGAAGCGCTTGTTGCCACAGGAGGAGCAGGGATGGACCTTTCCCTGCTCCACTTTGCGTGCTAAAAGGGCCATTTTTTATTCTTTTATTATAAACACTATTAAATTCAGACTGCGTTTTTGGTTCTGTTTTTTTTTTTTTTCTTTTTTTTCTTTTTTCCTTTATCTGAATATACAAGAACATTCATTATCAAATGTTCGTTATCATCAATACTACAAAGAACGAGACACAAATCGCAAGAAACAATGGAAAATGTTAATAAAGCTGAAAGAATCGTCGAGTTTTGTGGT
>NW_011153093.1:0-516 GCF_000146605.3 Meleagris gallopavo | reverse complement strand
TTACAGTCTCTAGGTCATGTCTGTAATATTTCAATAGATAATAGTCGTACCTCTGAAGTAGCGGACCTGGTTGAACAGGAAAGCAGGAATTCTAAGTCAGATCTAGAGGTTCCACTTATGGCGGACTCCCTGGATCTCTGTCCTATTATAACTCAAAAAACGAAGAAAGTACAAGCTAGACCGGCAGGGGTGCCCCCTGACTAATGGCCCCCTGCCAAAACGCATTTACACGTAACGGCTAGGCCATATACTCCAACTGAATTAATGGATATGGTGCAGCGATTTCGGCAGAGGCCAAGAGAGAGTGTACCTGCATGGTTGCTCAGGTTATGGGATTCAGGGGCAGAAAGTGTCATGGTTAATGGGCCAGAAATAGCAAAGCTAGCCACCATAATGGTACACCCTGCTGTCAGGCAGAGATTATTCGCTGCTGTCCAGTATAACAGTGAAAACCATTCTATAATAGATTGGTTAATGGCAGCATGCCATATGGTCTGGCCAAACAAAACAGACATT
>NW_011153092.1:0-312 GCF_000146605.3 Meleagris gallopavo | reverse complement strand
AGCCGGTGCTCTTTTGGGGTTGGGAATGGGGGAACTGAAGGGTGGGCAGCTTGGGGTCGTGCTTATGGGGCGGCCCAGTGCTGGGTGGGTGCGGGGTCCTGGTGTCCCAAGATTCCCCTTATAGGGCCGTGTTTATGGGGTCACCCAGCTCTGGGTGGTTGTGGGGTCCCGGTGCCCCACAGGTTCCCCTTATAGGGCCGTGTTTATGGGGTCACCCAGTGCTGGGTGGTTGTGGGGTCCCGGTGCCCCATGGGTTCCCCTTATAGGGCCGTGTTTATGGGGTCACCCAGTGCTGGGTGGTTGTGGGGTCCC
>NW_011153091.1:0-409 GCF_000146605.3 Meleagris gallopavo | reverse complement strand
AAAAAAACCACCAAAAAATGACCCAAAAACCCCGAAAGAGGACAAAACCCCCCCAAAACAAAGAAGGACCCCCCAAAATAACAGCTCACGAACCCGCAGCAGCTGAAACGCCCTGCAAAAGAGGTGAAACGGGGGGATTATGGGATCTGCAGAGCCCAGAATTGATGAAAAAGCCCTAAAAAAGGATGGGGAAAATCCCCAAACGGGAGGAAAACGGGCAAAAAGGAGGGAAGTGCCCCAAAAGAGAGCAGGATACGTCCATCAGGTTGACCATGCTGCGGCACGACTCCAGGCTGAACCCTTTGGTGCGCAGGTCTTTGTCTGCAACCACAAACCCCAAATTCGTATTGCAGCCCCAAAAGGGAACCCAGGAACTGAAGTTTTTGTTCCGGGTCCCAAACGAAGCGTG
>NW_011153090.1:0-330 GCF_000146605.3 Meleagris gallopavo | reverse complement strand
GGGGGGGCTGGGGGGGGGTTGGGGGTGTCGGAGCCGGGCTGGCTCACCAATGGCCGGGGCCACCACGCGCTCGTAGTGGTAAGGGTTGACGCAGACGCTGTCGTATTTGAGGTCGAAGGCGAACTGGCAGAACTTGGAGTGCTTCAATTCGTTTTTGTGCAGGTCGGGCCAGCGCCAGAGCCGGGCGTAGATGACGTGGGGGAACCCCTTCCTGCCGGCCACCTAAAGGGGGGGGAACACACAAAAAATGGAATGGCGGTGTGGGGACACGGCATCATGCTGGGCCACGCTCCATCCAAACCCGCTGATGGTGCTGCCAACACAGGCGTG
>NW_011153089.1:0-350 GCF_000146605.3 Meleagris gallopavo | reverse complement strand
GACCCACGCAAGGCGCGGCGACGGGGCGCGAGAGAACTACGCTTCCCGGCGCGCCCCGCGGGGCGGGTTCCCGTCAGCGCGAGGGGGAGCCCCCCGACGTAAGGGGGGATCACTTTCCCCTTGTGTCCGCCATATTGGACGGTAACTCTGGTCAGCGGCGCTGGGGCCGAGGGAGTCCCCATTGCCGTGACAGTCGGTGCGCTCCGCTCCTCGGCGCCCGGGGTGCCCCGTGCCCCGGCCCCGCCCGCCCCTCCGCACCCGGGAGCTCGCCGCGGCCCCGCGCCCCTTCCCCTCCTCCTTCTCCTCCTCCTCCCCCCCGCTCCCTCCTCCCCGCCCGGGTGTCAGGCGCG
>NW_011153088.1:0-498 GCF_000146605.3 Meleagris gallopavo | reverse complement strand
TTTTTTGGGGGGGGGCCAGGATGGGGGGAGGGGTTCAATGGGACGGGTGGGGTTCAGTGGGGATCAATGGGGCGCTGAGGGCCGGACCTATCGGACCTCCCATTGGCTATTAACCGGGAGGGGGCGTGGCCTACTTTTTCCCTCCCCTTCAGCCCATTGGTCAGTGACACGGAGGGGGCGCAGCCAGGATCTTCCCTCCGCCTTCCATTGGACAGAGATTCGGGTGGGGGGGCGTGTCTTGGTTCTTCCCTCCCTCTCCCATCTATTGGTCAATGACAGGAAGGGGGCGCGGCCCATCGTCCAACTCCCTCCTACCCATTGGCCGGCGGGGCGCTGAGGGCGTGGCCTGGAACCAGGAAGCAGCGGCATGGCGCGGCGCGGGGTGAGCAGCAGCGTGACAGCAAGCGGAGGGGGCGGAGAGAAGGGCGGGTGACCTTTGACCCCCAGAGGGGTCACGACCTTTGACCCTTCCCACCCCGGGGTCCCCCCCACATCTCC
>NW_011153087.1:0-736 GCF_000146605.3 Meleagris gallopavo | reverse complement strand
GGGCGTGCTCACACTGCATGGCTCAGACAGGTTCCTACTGGACAACATCTGCTCCCTCCTTGCCTCGTCACGGATTCTCCGGATTGCCGGGTGAACTGGGGGACATCCATAAGCCTTCCAGTAGATCTCTCCGGGATCTTGCATTCTTGATGGTTCTCCCAGAGCTTGTGTGGAGGACTCAGGCATGGCCATAGCTGGTTCTTTCTTTTCCCTCCCTCACGTGCCATCACGTGCATCGCTGGCCTCTTCTGGAGAGTGTGCAGTCTTGGGAGAAGTTGAGTGTTCGGCACCTTTGGTGTCTGAGGCACACGTAGGCTCAAGTTGTCCTGCAGGCCCAGGACCTGAGTCCAGAAAAGAATCTGAACTCATGGTTTCTGCCTCATCAGATGGGGCAAGAGCTGTGAAACAGCAAAGCACCAGGAACTGTCCTGCAGTTTTTCCCTCTGGAAGTGGGCTCTTCCAGCTCTCGCTGCACAGCCTGCACACTTGCATCCCAGGTTTGAAAATCACCAGAGGCAGGAAACTGGCCCCCAGCGTTTGCAATTGCAGTGCAGACGCCCCGCATGTCCTGAGCAGTGCCAGAAGCACTGGCACCATCATCTGCTGCTTGGGATCTTCGATGCCCCTGGCCCTTTTACACCGTTTGGCCAGGACACATTCCACCTGGACAACATCCGGTCCTTTCTCTCCGCATCACGAATTCTGCGGATTGCTGGGATCATGGGAGAGTATCCGC
>NW_011153086.1:0-340 GCF_000146605.3 Meleagris gallopavo | reverse complement strand
ATATAGGGGGTGGCCCCACACAGCCCCATATCAGGGGGGAGGAGGGGTCCTCCCAGAGCGGCCTGTGGGATCTTCATGGTGTCCCCATCGGGTCCCCATAGGGTCCCCACAGCCCCTTGGGGTCTCCATAGGATCCCCCCTGGCTCCCCGCTTCCCTTTAGGGTCTTCATTAGGCCCCCCCAGGGTCCCCATGTCCCATTGGGGTCTTCATAGGGTCCCAGTGGGTCCCTACATCCCCTCAGGGTCTTCTTAGTGTCCCCATGGCCCTATATAGTCCCCATAGGGTCCCCACATCCCTTTGGGGTCCCCCTGCCCCCCCCATGGCCATATACAGCCCCCA
>NW_011153085.1:0-521 GCF_000146605.3 Meleagris gallopavo | reverse complement strand
GGGGGGAGGAGGAGCAAGGAAGGGGATCCCAAGGGTTGGGGGGGATCATGGAAAGGATCCCAAAGAGGGAAGGATCCCAAGGGGACGAGGGATCCCAAAAGAGCTGCAGCCAATGAGGACGGGGGGCCCACAGCCCCGACCCCCACCCCAAACACCCCCAGCCCCACATCTCCCCACAGTCCCTGACCCCTCACACACCGGCTCTTCACTGCTTTCACTTCCGTCCTGCTTCCGCTTCCGGTTCCGCCCCCCGCTTCCGCTCCGGCCTCGCTTCCGCCGCTGCAACCGTCCATTGGGCGCCAGAGACGCGCGCTGCCATTGGCCGAACGCCGCCGGGGGACACGCCCCTATGCGGGGGCGGAGCTCGCAGAAGAGCGGGGCGTTTTTTCGAATGGCGTAGCTGTGAGGGGGCGGGGCTTACTGATGTTGGCGTGGTCTAAAGGGGCGTGGCCACGGGGCAGCACTGAATGAATAAATGGGGTACGGCCTTGGGGGGGGGCAATCTGGGCACGGGAGTGGGG
>NW_011153084.1:0-381 GCF_000146605.3 Meleagris gallopavo | reverse complement strand
TCTATGGGTTTCCATGGGGTTCTATGGGGTTCTATGGGGTTCTATGGGGTTCCATCGTGGTTCTATGGGTTTCCATGGGGTTCCATGGGGTTCTATGGGGTTCTATGGGGTTCCATGGGGTGAGCCTATGGGGTTCTATGGGGTCTGTGTATAGGGTCACTTCTGGGGCCGCTGATGGGGTCGCCTACGGGGCCAGCTATGGGACCGTTAATAGGGTCACTTATAGGGCTGGTTATGGGGCCAGTGTTAGGGTCAGCTATGGGGCCGTGAATAGGGTCAGTTACAAGGTTGCTTAAAGGGTCGCTTATGGGGCCGGCTACGGGGCCATGAATAGGGTCACTTATAGGGTTAGTTGTGGGGCCATTTATAGGGTTGCTTATG
>NW_011153083.1:0-349 GCF_000146605.3 Meleagris gallopavo | reverse complement strand
GGTCGCAGTGAGGCAGCGCCGCTGGGGCGCAGTACCGCGTGGCGCCGTGTGGCGGCGCTGTGGGGGCGCAGTACCTTACAGCCGTGCGCGGAGATGATGCGCAGGTCCGCCGGGACTCGGTCGCCGCCCTTCACCTCCACGAGGTCCCCAACCACCACCTCCTCCGCGTTCAGCTGCATCTTCTCCCCCTCGCGGATCACCAACGCTTGCTGCGGGAGCAACGCTATGGGGCTGCCCCACCGATGGACCCACACACCAACCCACACCGCCCACAGCTGCCCCACAGCCACCCGCTGCCCCACAGCCACCTACTGCCTCACAGCCACCCGCTGCCCCACAGCAGACCCAC
>NW_011153082.1:0-403 GCF_000146605.3 Meleagris gallopavo | reverse complement strand
GCGATGGTCCGTGTGCTCCAAGGCCAACGTCTCCCCAGTTTTTGGGGGATACGTAGGGGTTCTTGGGGGGAGGGGGGGGTCTTTGGGAGCTCTTGCAGGTTGGGGAGCGTTCCTGCTGGGTTTCGCACCCAAAGGTGCCCCCGGCCACCTCAACCTGCACCCCTTGTCCCGTCCCCGCTTGCAGGTGATCGCTGTGGTGGGGCAGCAGAACGTGGAAGGGAAGCGGATCCCGTTCGGGTTCAAGCACCGCACGCTGCCCCACTTCATCAAGGACGACTACGGCCCCGAGAGCCGCGGCTTCGTGGAGAACTCCTACCTGGCAGGGCTCACCCCCACCGAGTTCTTCTTCCACGCCATGGGCGGCCGGGAGGGGCTCATCGACACCGCCGTCAAGACGGCCGAG
>NW_011153081.1:0-353 GCF_000146605.3 Meleagris gallopavo | reverse complement strand
CAGCCCCACATCCTAATGCTTCCAGCCCCCTCGGCCCCACACCCCGTCCCGTCGCTCCCGGTTGCCCCGCTGACCCCCTCCCCCTCGCCCCCCGTCCCTTCCAGCTGGTGGCCCGCCCCGACGTGGTGGAGATGCACGACGTGACGGCGCAGGACCCCAAGCTGTTGGTGCACCTGAAGGCCACGAGGAATTCGGTGCCGGTGCCCCGGCACTGGTGCTTCAAGAGGAAATACCTGCAGGGCAAGAGGGGCATCGAGAAGCCGCCCTTCGAGCTGCCCGAGTTCATCAAGAGGACCGGCATCCAGGAGATGAGGGAGGCGCTGCAGGAGAAGGTGGGGGGAGGGGGGCTGTGG
>NW_011153080.1:0-343 GCF_000146605.3 Meleagris gallopavo | reverse complement strand
GGACGGGCCCCCGCGCAGCACCGTGCCGAGTTTTTCCTCGGCGGAGCGCTGGAGGTGATCTGCCAGGCGTGGCTCCGCGACCTGCTGCTGGCCCGCCGCAACCCCGCCGCGCTACGCCGCCGCTACACGCAGCTGCGCTACGAGGACCTGGTGCGGGAACCCCGCGCGCAGCTGCGCCGCCTGCTGCGCTTCGCCGGCCTGCCCGTGCCGCCAGCCATGGAGGCCTTCGTGGTCAACATGACCCGCGGCGCCGCCTACTCCTCCGAGCGGCCCTTCCTCATCTCCGCCCGCGACGCGCGGGAGGCCGTGCACGCCTGGAGGGAGCGCCTCAGCCGCCAGCAGG
>NW_011153079.1:0-348 GCF_000146605.3 Meleagris gallopavo | reverse complement strand
GTCAGACGGGGACGCCCCCCACCCACCCACACCCCTCCCAGGGGGTCCTGGGGGGAGCTGGGTGCAGCACCCACCGTGAGGAGCCAGACGGAGCCCAGCAGCGCATTGAGCAGGGAGGAGAGCAGCAGCAGGGTGAGACCAGAGAGCAGGAAACCTGCGGGGGGCGGCAGTGAGAGCAGCCCTGTGGGGCACCCTGACCTCTAGGGGGGCACCTCCAACCTCTAGGGGGCACCCTGACCCAGTGGGGCACCCCGACCCCTGTGGGGCACCCTGACCCCCATGGGGCACCCTGACACCTATGGGGCACCCTGACCTCTGTGGGGCACCCCGACCCCTGTGGGGCACCCT
>NW_011153078.1:0-525 GCF_000146605.3 Meleagris gallopavo | reverse complement strand
AAAAAAAGGAAAAAAAAAAAAAGAAAATTTCATTTGAGATCATTGCCTGCTTTTAGCGCCAGGATCACGCATTTCTATGGCAACTCTGAGCTCAGCAGAGTTGGGCAAGCAGCACGGCTGCCGATGAGCTGAAGGACGCGGCTCTGCTGCTTTGCGTGGCTCGGGGAGCCCAGCGTGTCCCACAGCCCGGTCCTGGAGCCAGGGGTGCCCCATCCCGCCCCGCTGTATTGCAGCAGAGGTGAGCCCGGAGCCCAGAGCTGTGCTGAGCATCCCAGGAAGCTGCAGGCGGAGGGGTTTGGGGTGCAGGTGAGGCCGTGCTCGAGGGCCGGGTCCCGGCTGCCCTTGGTCTGTGGGGATGGAGCTTCTGAGGGTTGGGCGTCCGCGAAGGAGCAGCGTCCTCGTGTGCGGGTTTGGCGAGCGAACCGCCTGCTTCCTTCCTCCCGTTTCCCTCCTGACCCCTCGCAGCCCTTCTCCTTGCTTGCTTGGAACAGGAGCGTTGTTCCCTGCCTAGAAACAGCCGAAACG
>NW_011153077.1:0-359 GCF_000146605.3 Meleagris gallopavo | reverse complement strand
AGAGCCATGGGGTTCGTCCCCACCCCCATGGATCCTTGGGACCCCATTCCTATGGAGTTGTGGGACTCCCCCCTATAGAGCCTTGAGACCCCCCCTTCCCTCCCCCTATGGATCCTTGGGACCCCCCCATCCCTATGGAACCTTAAGACCCCACCCATGGAGCCTTGGGATCCCTCCCCACCCCCATGGAACTGTGAGAACCCCCATGAATCCTTGGGATTCCTTCAGCCCCGTAGAGCCTTGAGACCCCCCCATGGAATCGTAGGGTTCATCCTCTGGCCCCTCATGAAACTTTGGGATTCCCCCACCCCTTATGGAGCCATAAGACCCCCCCTCCCATGGAGCTTTGGGATTTCCCC
>NW_011153076.1:0-480 GCF_000146605.3 Meleagris gallopavo | reverse complement strand
GCCGGTGGAGATGCGGGCTGCGCCGTCCTGCCGGCGGGAGTCCGTTCGCTGCAGGCTGCCGTGGGCTCCATCGGAGTTTCCTCGCTCTGCCGTGAATTTCGATCGGTTTGGGAACGCGTTTTTCTGAAAATACGGTGAAGAACGGGTCCGAACTGAATCTCGCGCCTAACCGTAGAACGTAAAAGCCAGGCTGAAAACTTACTCTTCTCACGGGGGCCGTGGGAGCGCTGGGTTTTACAGAATGTTTCCGCGAGAAGCAGAAATTCGGGGGAATTTGAGAGCTCCTCGTGCAGTTCGCCCACGAATTGGGTTTGCGAGAGGTAACTCCACAGGCGGCCGGCGCTGGGCTGGGAGCGGAGCCGGTCCGTCCCGCTCAGGATGCGCGGTGGAGAACAGCCGGCCGGCACCGAACCCTCCGCCGGGTGCCTCTGCGGCGGGGCTGAGCCCGCGAGGATGCAGCGGCCGCGGCCAGAGGCGCTC
>NW_011153075.1:0-376 GCF_000146605.3 Meleagris gallopavo | reverse complement strand
CCTGGAACTACGTCTCCCATCATCCCTCGCGTCGAACTACAGCTCCCGTCGTGCCCCGCGGGAGCCCGCGTCCCTCGCCGTAAGGCCTACAAGTGCCTACAAGTCCCGGCGGGCATTGCGCGTCGCGCTGCCGCCCGTGCGGGTGCTCAGCGCCACGGCCGCCATTTTCCCTCCCGTCCGGCCGCAGCGGTCCGCGCATCCCATTAGCGCCCCAGTTCCTCGCGTCGCGGCCCCCACGAAGGACCCGGAGATGTTGGCATAGGTGGAAACTGCATTTAATCGTTCAATAAAGTCAGCAAGAGCCACCCGCAGCGGAAGGCACCAGTGCCCGCGGCCGGGCCCGGCGGGCAGGGATGGGGGAGCCAAGCCGGGGCGG
>NW_011153074.1:0-333 GCF_000146605.3 Meleagris gallopavo | reverse complement strand
GAGGTACCGGTACCGGCTAGGAGAGGTGCCGGTACCAACTAGGAGAGGTGCCGGTACCAGGTAGGAGAGGCGCTCGGTACCAGGTAGGAGAGGTACCGGTACCGGCTAGGAGAGGTGCCGGTACCAACTAGGAGAGGTGCCGGTACCAGGTAGGAGAGGCGCTCGGTACCAGGTAGGAGAGGTGCCGGTACCGGCTAGGAGAGGTGCCGGTACCGGCTAGGAGAGGCGCCCCGTGCTCGGTACCGACCACCTACGGGCGGATCCCGGTGGCCGATTCTCATTGCGGCGCTCAGCACCGCGCGCTCCCCATCGATCCCGGTTCGAAACGACTCG
>NW_011153073.1:0-334 GCF_000146605.3 Meleagris gallopavo | reverse complement strand
GGCTGGATGTGGCTCTGGGCAGCCTAGTCTAGTGGTTGGTGACTCTGCCTGTGGCAGTGGGATTGAAACCAGATGATCTATGAAGTCCTTTTTAACCCAGGCCGTTCTATTATTCTATAATACTTATCACATTGTTTAAATATAATGCAGCTTTTAAGAATATCCTTCAGAAATCACTGAAGTATTCTGGTCACTTGTAAGTTTGCTAGATAATTCTAAAGAGAGAATAAGTCACAGTGTGACATTTGGATTTTTTTCTTTTTCTTTTTTTTTTCTTTTTCTTTTTTCCTTATCTAGTAGGAAATGTTTATATATGTCAAGTGATTTTCGTGAG
>NW_011153072.1:0-444 GCF_000146605.3 Meleagris gallopavo | reverse complement strand
CCTTGTTTCTGTTTTCTTTTTCTTTTTTCTTCCTTTCTTCTTCCTTTTCCCTTCCTTTTTCCCTTCCCTCTTTCCTCCCCTTTTCCTCCCCTTCTCCCCCCTTTCTTCTTTATTTTCTTCTTTTTCCCCTTGGGAAAATGTGGACGGGAAGAGGAAGGGGGGAAGGGGGAGGATGGGATGAAGATGAGGATGAGGAGGGGGAGAGGAAGGTGAGGGGGAGGGGAGGAAGAGGAGAGTGGGAGGAAGACGAGGATGAGGAGGGGGAGGATGGGGGAGGAAGAGGAGGATGAGGAAGGGATGAAGACGAGGATGAGGAGGGGAGGAGATGAAGATGAGGATGAGGAGGGGACGGGAGGAGATGAAGATGAGAATGAGGATGGGGAGGGGAGGAGATGAAGATGAAGATGAGGAGGGGAGGGGAGGAGATGAAGATGAGGATGAGGA
>NW_011153071.1:0-571 GCF_000146605.3 Meleagris gallopavo | reverse complement strand
GCGGGCGGCGGGCGGCGGCGGGCGAGGTGCTGGGGGCACCGTCCAGAGCCTCCCGCGAACCACCCAGCAGAGCCAGGTGAGAGCCGCTCAGCTTCCTCCTCTCCGCAGCCACCTTCCCCGCCTCGGCCACGCCGGCGTCGCACTCGTGGTGCTCGGCGCTCATCCGCCGCCAGTGCAGGGCCTCCATCGCCTCGCTGCTCTCCGGCGGCTCCGGCACCGTGCTCCTGCGAGGCAGGCGCTGGGGGCCCTTCTCGAACCCCTTCCTGCAGCCGGACCCGGGGGCTGGAGGCGTGCGCAGCGCCTGCTCGTCCACCAGCGGGAATAGGGGCGCATCCTTGCTGCGGCTGAGGGGAGCCTTCCTGCACAGCGCAAGCTCCCCGATGCTGCTGACCAGCTCGTCATCCGTGCGCACCCGCTGCTCCTCGTGGTGCGCAGCCAGCACCGAGGGCGCAACCAGCCCCCACGGCTCCGACTGCAGCCGCTTCAGCTGCGGGAGCCGCGCTCTCTTGGTGGTGGTGCCGCCCCTCCAGCCCCGGGGAGGGTGGCTCAGGGGTGCCTTGGTGGGAAGCCG
>NW_011153070.1:0-494 GCF_000146605.3 Meleagris gallopavo | reverse complement strand
GGTGTGGGGGTATTGCCCGCCAGGAATTGCTCTGGGGGCCGTTGTCCCAGGGTGGTACAAGGGGGGCTGTTATCCAGGAGTTATTTTATTGACCTGGTTGGGGGTGGATGTGGGACTGCTGCTCACTGGGGGTACTGCCCTTGGGAGGGTATTGCCTCAGGGGTGGGTATTGTGGTGGGGGCAAAGCAGGGGGTGATGTTGTCCTGGGGGCTATGGGATATTGCCCTGGGGGGGCTGCAGTGGGGGGTGGTCTCCTTTGGGGAGGCATCACCCTTTTGGGGGTGCTTTGCCACGGGCACTCTGACACCTCTGCCCACAGCTGAACGAGGGACAGGTGGAGGCAGGCGTGTGGCAGGGGGGGTCCCGCCTGGCCCTGCTGCGTCTGCCCCACGCGCGGGTCAACGACGGCGCCTGGCATCACCTCCAGCTGGAGCTGCGGGGGGACCCTGGCCGTGCCCCCCCCCACCACCCTGCTGCTCCTCGCCCTCGACTAC
>NW_011153069.1:0-321 GCF_000146605.3 Meleagris gallopavo | reverse complement strand
CTGTCCCCGACCCGCATCACGCGGCTGCAGGAGAAGGAAGACCTGCAGGAGCTGAACGATCGCCTGGCCGTTTATATCGATAAAGTGCGATCCTTGGAGCTGGAAAACGCCGGGCTGCGGCTGCGAATCACCGAGTCCGAGGAGGTGGTGAGCCGGGAGGTGTCGGGAATTAAAGCCGCCTACGAAGCCGAGCTGGCGGACGCGAGGAAGACGCTGGACTCGGTGGCGAAGGAGCGGGCGAGGCTGCAGCTGGAGCTGAGCAAAGTGAGGGAGGAGCACAAGGAGCTGAAGGCCAGGTGGGTCGGGGGGGGTTGGGGGGCT
>NW_011153068.1:0-472 GCF_000146605.3 Meleagris gallopavo | reverse complement strand
TGGCTCTGTTGGGTGTTTCCTACCCCAAAGTTTGGTTCTGTTGGGCGTCTTAACCCCAAAGTTTGGCTCTGTTGGGTGTTTCCTACCCCAAAGTTTGGTTCTGTTGGGCGTCTTAACCCCAAAGTTTGGCTCTGTTGGGTGTTTCCTACCCCAAAGTTTGGTTCTGTTGGGCGTTTTAGCCCCAAAGTTTGGCTCTGTTGGGTGTTTCCTACCCCAAAGTTTGGCTCTGTTGGGCGTTTTAGCCCCAAAGTTTGGCTCTGTTGGGCGTCTTAACCCCAAAGTTTGGCTCTGTTGGGCGTCTTAACCCCAAAGTTTGGCTCTGTTTGGTGTTTTAGCCCCGAAGTTTGGCTCTGTTTGATGTTTCCAACCCCAAAGTTTGGCTCTGTTTGATGTTTCCAACCCCACTGAATGTTTCCAACCCCAAAGTTTGGCTCTGTTGGGCGTCTTAACCCCAAAGTTTGGCTCTGTTGGG
>NW_011153067.1:0-431 GCF_000146605.3 Meleagris gallopavo | reverse complement strand
GCCTCTCCCGGTTCCTCCGGTGTCCCGGTGCTCGCTCCCGATTCGTTCATCCCCGCCTCTGCCGCCGGTACCGGGCACCTGCGGCCGTTCCCTTTTGCTTTTCCCGAGCGCAACGCGATGCACGGAGCTGCATCTCCGTCTGTCCGTCCACCGTTCCGTCCCTCCGTCCATCGTTCCGTCCACCCACCTGCCTCACCTCCACCCAGCTCTAACCCTGCGGTCACCTGTCCGTCTGTCTGTCCGTTCGTCCGTTCCCAAGTGCACCGCCGGACCCATCCCGGGGGCTCAGACCCATCCCGGGGGCTCAGACCCATCCCGGGGGTTCGGATCAATCCCGGGGGTTCGGATCCCGCTCGGGGTTCCCGCAGAGGCGGAGGCTTCCTGAGGGGGGAAATCCCGCCAAAAATCCCCTCCCCTCCGCTGCCACCGAA
>NW_011153066.1:0-327 GCF_000146605.3 Meleagris gallopavo | reverse complement strand
CTCCCCAGCTCACGGCTCAGCCGCAGGAGATGGAAATCAAAGCGGACAGCGCAGCGCAGCGCAGCAGATTCCCGGCGCTCACTCCTAGTGGGGCTGGGGGCTCTGCTGGAACCCTCCCCAGTCTGCAGCCATAGCGCTCCAGGCTCCAACAGAGCCCGGCAAAGGGAAAACATCCCGCAGGAGAGGAGTCCTCCTGAGCCCCCGGCACCGACAGACACAGCCGTGTGCTACGTTTAAACACGGCTGTATAAAAGTCATGGATGAGGAGGGAGGACGGAAAATTAGTGGGGGTCTCAGCAATGCCACCCTTTTCCCAGGTGGGAAGGG
>NW_011153065.1:0-376 GCF_000146605.3 Meleagris gallopavo | reverse complement strand
GTCTCATCTTACCTGAGGGAACTTAGTGAGGGACACAAACTGTGTGTACAGACTACTTTCTTTACCAGGCCTTCTTAAAACTCTTCTGTTCTACCTGTATGAACAGCAAACTACTGAAGGTTTCTATCGTGTTGCAAAACTCATTCAGCTATGCAAATTGCTTTTTCAGTGCTTATTATGCCTCACAAATACTCTGTATGTCCTTGCTCCTCTCACAGAGATGTATTTTTCTCTCTCCTATTCATTGTTGCAACTCCCTTTTTTAAGGATTCCTGCAAGTCTTGTAGATTTGTTTCATGAGGAGGAGATATTGAAGAAAATAGACCCTTGTTCCATATCCTCATTTCCAGGAAGAAGAGAATTCAGATACTTCAGT
>NW_011153064.1:0-364 GCF_000146605.3 Meleagris gallopavo | reverse complement strand
CCTCGTCCCTCCCCGCGCTGGTGGCGGTGGTAGAGTCTGCAGCTCAAATTCCGAGAATTGGGCTCTGTTGATTCTTAGAACTGGGGTTCTTAGAAGTGGTGATGCAAGGAGTTTCTAGGAAAGCCCGGAGACCAGGTGATTGCTGCTTCTATTGCCGCGGCCGATTTTACCCTTTAATTCTCTCTCTCTCTCTCTCTCGCTCTCTCTCTCTCTCTCGCTCTCTTTTTTTTTTTTTTTCTTCTTTTTTTCCTCCTCTCTCTCCCTCCTCTCTCCCTCCACCCCTGGCGCTGAGCCGCCCCTATATATTTCTTCCCATTCCCCCCCGTTCCCGCGGCAGGTGCCCCGACGGCACTCGGATATATTA
>NW_011153063.1:0-436 GCF_000146605.3 Meleagris gallopavo | reverse complement strand
GCTGAGGTGAGATGCGCAGTCGGGTCAAAGAGCAGGGAGGAGAGCCGAAGGAACAAAGGAACATCAGGTGACCTTGCCAGGGGTTATACGTGTTCCCCCTGAGCAGGAATGATAACAGAACAGCAAACAGTCCTCTGGGGAATGCAGTAGTTCTTCTCTTCCGGGACAGGTACCCAGACATGGAGCATTAACTCTTTAACTCCCAGTGCACTGCATGATGTTATGATGTGGAATGCCAATAACCAAAAATCATAAAACCAGATCGCCATAGGACTTGTTTCTCCAGACCTAATATGGTGTTTCGGGCGGTAGCATGGGGTACTGCATATGTTTCAAGCCACCCAGTGATTTCCTCCACTATGGGAAGCACATAATGCTTACCATCACGGGTTCGTGGCAAGGTGATATAATCAACCTGCCACGCCTCCCCATATTT
>NW_011153062.1:0-367 GCF_000146605.3 Meleagris gallopavo | reverse complement strand
GGGGGACCTCGGGGATGGGGGGACCGTGGAGATGTGGGGACTTTGGGGACATTGCGGCCTTGGCGACGTGGGATGGGGAAACCTTGGGGACGTGGGGGCTTTGGGGACAGAGGTACGGGGTGAGGGACCTTGGGGACCTCAAGGACGTGGGATGGGGACCTCGAGGACCTTGGGGACAGGGGCTTTTGGGTTGTGGGATGGGGGACCGCGGAGATGTGGTGACCTTGGGGCCATAGGATGGGGACATGTTGGGGACACGGGTTGAGGAAGGGGGACCTCAGGGGTGTGGGGACTTTGGGGACACAGGGACATGGGATGGGAGGCCATGGAGATTTGGGGACCTTGGGGACAGAGGGATGTGGGGACT
>NW_011153061.1:0-362 GCF_000146605.3 Meleagris gallopavo | reverse complement strand
TAGCAGATAAAAAGCATGTGTGTACCTTGTGAGTTTTGGACTGGCATATCTTGCCAGATGTTGGCATTCCTAGAACATTCCTAGGCTGGTGGCCACTCCAGTCAGTACTGACCCAGTGGCAATGCCAGAGGTGAAGAGTGACTTGCTGCATGTAGAATAAATATGCCTGGGATGATATGATAGATATGCCTACAGAGTGGCTGGAAGACAGTGTAGAGGAAATGGACCTGTGCCCAGGTGGCCAAGAAGGCCAATGGCGTCCTGGCTTCTGTCAGAAACAGTGTTGCCAGCAGGAACACGGAAGTGATTGTCCTCCTGTACTCAGCTCTGGTGAGGCCGCACCTCAAGTACTGTGTCCAGTT
>NW_011153060.1:0-395 GCF_000146605.3 Meleagris gallopavo | reverse complement strand
TCCCGTGGGGCCCGGGGTCTCCCGGGGTCGGTGCCGCTTACGTACGGGACGGCGCCGGAGGGCCGGGATCAGCGGCAACGGGGTGAGCGGGGCCGGTGGGCGCGGGCGGCGAGGGAGAGCTGTGGGGGGGGAGGGGGGAGCGAGCGTCCTCCCAACGGCGTCCTGTTTCGCTGTTCTTGTCCTCAGTCTGATTTCTCTCTTCTCTCCCCGGCCGAATTTCGGCGCCCCGCTACACGTCCTCCAGGGGGAGGTTGGAGCCGACGGGCAGCCGGCGGCTGGGGCTGTGCGGGGCTCTCGTGGCGGTGATGCTGCAGTAACGTGTCCTCCGTGCTCCCTTCGCTGAGATGTGCCGTGTGTGTCTGTGGCCGTGCTGAGGCTGCACGAAAGATATCGCG
>NW_011153059.1:0-454 GCF_000146605.3 Meleagris gallopavo | reverse complement strand
TCCTGTGGGGGGAGGGGGGAGGTGAGATGGGGAGC
Source organism: Meleagris gallopavo (assembly GCF_000146605.3). Lineage (NCBI taxonomy): Eukaryota > Metazoa > Chordata > Aves > Galliformes > Phasianidae > Meleagris > Meleagris gallopavo. The sequence goes on along the minus strand of NW_011153059.1, from coordinate 419 downwards.
ACCAAAGGGCTGAGCTTCAACGCATGGAACCCCCCGGATTCATGCTACGGCTGGAGCCCCCCCGCGTCACTGTGCCTTCCCTGCATGGAACCTCATCCCCAAAATCTCCGTCCTCTCCACTGATGGGATCCCTCTGACATCACTGCTGTCCCGGATGGGACCCCCCCACATCACTGTTTCACAGCCAGACAGGAGCCCCCCATATCTCTGCTCCCTCCCCAATGGGATCCCCCAGTCACCGCTGCCTGGGTTCCTCTCACTGCCCCTTTCACATATAGGACCCCCCCCAGCATCTGTTCCCTTTTCCAAGGTGACCCGCCCCCCCATCTCTGCTCTCTTCCCAAATGGGACCCCCCCCAACTCACCACTCCCCTCCCCGCTGGGAGCCCCACCAGCCCACAGCACCCAACCCACAGCTC
>NW_011153058.1:0-333 GCF_000146605.3 Meleagris gallopavo | reverse complement strand
TCCCAGTGCCCCCCAGTCCATCCCAGTGCTCCCCCCAGTCCATCCCAGTGCTCCCCCCAGTCCATCCCAGTGCTCCCAGTTTAACCCAGTGACCCCCCAGTCCATCCCAGTGCTCCCAGTTTAACCCAGTGACCCCCCCAGTCCATCCCAGTCCCCCCCCAGTCCCAGTGCTCCCAGTTTAACCCAGTGCTCCCCCCAGTCCATCCCAGTGCTCCCAGTTTAACCCAGTGCCCCCCCCAGTCCATCCCACTGCTCCCAGTCCATCCCAGTCCCCCCCCAGTCCATTCCAGTGCTCCCAGTTTAACCCAGTGACCCCCCCAGTCCATCCCACTC
>NW_011153057.1:0-520 GCF_000146605.3 Meleagris gallopavo | reverse complement strand
TTTTTCCTCTGATTCTTATATGATTTTTTAATTTCTTTTGGTGTGGGTCCCTTCGTGGAAAGTCAAAATTGAAGCACATTTTTATAGAATCATTGCTAATAAGAGAGCATGGCTGTTACTACGTCATTTAGTCATCCATTAATTGGGGCAGCGCATGGCACGTGCCAGTGGTGCCTCGTGGCCTCATCAACCAGTTCATAAGATGATATTAACCTCATAGTCCACTCAGATTTGTTTTGGCTGGTTGCCTCACACCTATTTATTCACTGTGGTGAAAAAGTTGCAGTAGAGTGAAGATCTCAGTGCTTAGGGCAATTGCATTTAGTTTTTCTGGTTAAGTTTTTGAATTTTCAGTGTAGTTATGATTGCTTCTTTTTTCAGGTATCGCTCATTCTCACTAACAACTGTTTCATATTGCCTTTAAATTGACCTGCGGGTTTGTGTTGTGAAATTACCAGATCATCTAGGGAGGCAGGCACAGAAGAAGAATCTCTTCAAAATACAGGAGCCTGCGGAGTGT
>NW_011153056.1:0-336 GCF_000146605.3 Meleagris gallopavo | reverse complement strand
GCTGAGCCCCCGGGATCCGCTCCGCTGCCAGCCGCCTCATGGAAGGAACACTGACATCCATTTTGGGAGTGCGACAGCGCAGTCCTGCTGGCAAAGTTTAGGACCCTGTCCCAAGTTCAGGCGAGGAGCATGCTGAATGAAACGAAGGCAATGGGCGTAACGCAGACGAACGGATGGGCGAGGTGCAGAAGCCCGAACGTTACTGCACGAGGAATTTCCGAACCCGCCGTGAGGAGCGGGCACACCGGGCCGGCGAGGGAACGGCAGGCCAAGGAGAGCGAGACCGCTTCAGCCCACGCCGGCTCCCCGCGCAGCTCTGGGCAGGCCCAGCCCGCA
>NW_011153055.1:0-332 GCF_000146605.3 Meleagris gallopavo | reverse complement strand
TGGGGACAGCAATGGGGACAGCAGTGGGGACAGCAATGGGGACAGCAGTGGGACGTGAATGGGATGGGGGGGCATCAGTGGGGAGATGAATGGGGTCATGAATGGGGGTGGGAGCTCATGAATGGGGACAGGAATGGAGATGTGAATGGGGACGTGGGGACATGAATGGGGACGTGGGGACGTGAATGGGGACGTGGGGACATGAATGGGGACGTGGGGACGTGAATGGGGACGTGGGGACGTGAATGGGGACATGAATGGGGACAGGAATGGGGACATGAATGGAGACGTGGGGACGTGAATGGGGACGTGGGGGGGTCTGGGAAAGGTCG
>NW_011153054.1:0-401 GCF_000146605.3 Meleagris gallopavo | reverse complement strand
GGCCTGCCGCTGGCATCCCGCTCCGCCGTCGGGACGAGCCGTACGAGGAGACCGCCGAGCCCGGTTCGCCGTGCGGTGCCGCGAGGCGCCGGGGGCGAGCGGGCGCAGTGAGGGCCTCACCGGTACTCACCGGACATCGTGCGGCCGCGGAGCCACTGCCGAGCGGGGCGGGGACCGAGTTCTGCCGCCCGCCTCGCCTGCTCCCCCGGGCTGATAAATCACCAAATGGGATTAGCCTCGTTCCCGCTGAAGACAGTAGGAGGTGAATTACGCTCGCGGGGACTCCTGTGCGCAGGGGCGGAAAACGGCATTAGCGGCACGACGCGACCCTGTGTGGCTTTCACGCGGGGGAGTCGCTCCCTTCTCGGCCCCGCGGAGGGCACAGCCCGGCCTCTGCCGCG
>NW_011153053.1:0-565 GCF_000146605.3 Meleagris gallopavo | reverse complement strand
GAGCGCATAAAGTGGAGGGAGAGCGGTTGTTTATGGGGGTGGATAGTGACAGGACAAGGGGGAATGGTTTTAAATTGAGACAGGGAAGGTTTATATTGGATATTAGGAGGAAGTTTGTCACTCAGAGGATGGTTACACACTAGAAGAGGTTGCCCAGGGAGGTCGTGGATGCTTCATCCCTGGATGCATTCGAGGCCAGGCTGGATGTGGCTCAGGGCAGCCTGGTCTGGTGGATAGCGTCCCTGCACACAGCAGGGGGTTGGAACTAGATAATCTTTGAGTTCTTTTTCAACCCAGGCCATTCTATGATTCTATAATTACCTTCTGTATGGGGCTGCTGAATCACGGCCTGAACCTCTGATTGATCACCTGAGGCGAGCAAGGAGTCAGCCATGGGAGCACAGGTGAACGGCTCTCCTAGGCCCATTGAAGAGCTGACTGCCAGTGGGGAAGGATCTCTGCTGGAGATCCGCTCCACTGGAGTCTATCTCGCGAGCCCAGGATAGGGTGAGTGACTTTCTCTCATTACTCCAATATAAATTACATTAGCCAAGCTCCTGGATAT
>NW_011153052.1:0-326 GCF_000146605.3 Meleagris gallopavo | reverse complement strand
GGGACATGGGGACAGATGGACCGGGGGACAGGGAGACAGATGGATGGGGGAAGAGGGAGACAGGGGGACGGATGGACAGGGGGACATGGGGACAGATGGACAGGGGGACATGGGGACAGATGGATGGGGGAAGAGGGAGACAGGGGGACGGATGGACGGGGGGACATGGGGACAGATGGACAGGGGGACATGGGGACAGATGGACCAGGGGACAGGGAGACAGGGGGACGGATGGACATGGGGACATGGGGACAGATGGACGGGGGGACAGGGGGACATGGAGACGTATGGACAGGAGGACAGGGGGACATGGGGACAGATGGACG
>NW_011153051.1:0-410 GCF_000146605.3 Meleagris gallopavo | reverse complement strand
GTGTCTGCGTGTCTGCGTGTCCGCGTGTCCGTGTGTCCGTGTGTCTGTGTGTCTGTGTGTCCGTGTGTCCTCCTCCTGTGGCCTCGTGTGTCCGTGTGTCCCCCCTCGCGTGTCCTTGTGTCCTTATAGGGTTCCCTGTGTGCCCCACTCCATGTGTGCCCCATTCCTGCCCCACTCCACTCCTGCCCCACTCCTGCCCCATTCCTGCCCCACTCCATGTGTGCCCCACTGCTGCCCCACTCCTGCCCCACTTCATGTGTGCCCCATTCCTGCCCCACTCCGTGTGTGCCCCATTCCTGCCCCACTCCGTGTGTGCCCCATTCCTGCCCCACTCCATGTGTGCCCCACTCCATGTGTGCCCCACTCCATTCCTGCCCCACTCCATTCCTGCCCCACTCCATTCCTGCCCC
>NW_011153050.1:0-479 GCF_000146605.3 Meleagris gallopavo | reverse complement strand
AAGATTTAGGTTGGATGTCAGGGGGAAGTTCTTTACAGAGAGAGTGGTAAGGTGCTGCCCAGAGAGCTTATGGATGCCCCGTCCATCTCTGGAGGTGTTCAAGGCCAGGTTGGATGGGGCCCTGGGCAGCTTAGTCTAGTATTAAATGGGGAAGTTGGTGGCCCTGGTTGTGGCAGGTGGTTGGAGATTCATGATCCCATCCCTTCCAACCCAGGCCATTCTGTGATTCCGTGATTCTTCCTGTCAACAATTTATTATAATGCATCAGCATTTAAAATTTATTGGAACTCACATCTGAATATATTTCCACAGTCTCCTGCCACAGAAAAACTGTTGTACTAAGGCTAATACTTCTGCAGTTGTTGGGAAATGTAACATGCAACTAGTTTTAACCATAATTGAATGGTTAATCAAGTATCAGTAAGCCAAAAAATGATGAGTGTGATTGTATCACAGAAATTAACTAAAGGAAAAATAGT
>NW_011153049.1:0-400 GCF_000146605.3 Meleagris gallopavo | reverse complement strand
TTTTTTTTTTTCAATATTGTTTAATTTTACATGAGTAAATATAATTACTCCTTTTGTCAGAAGTTCTAATACCAATTTATAATTCATGGAGTTAATTATGTTAACGAGGAGGCAATCATTTCTCAACTCTCTTCCCTGTAATTTTAAACGATTTTGATTTTTTTTCCCCCTCTCTCTCACTCTCTTATTCTCACCTCTCTTTGTACTATTTCTCTTCTAGCAATGAAGTGGCAGCACACACAAGTCATCTGTGATATAATTATTTACCATGGTAACAGTTTATGAATGGGATTGTGAAGTTGCAAATAACTAAAAAGAAGCTTAAGTAGAACAGTCTGAAAAATATCCTTTTTGAGAAAGTTAAGAGTTCTTTCACATTAGAAAACTTTTTTTTTTTTTT
>NW_011153048.1:0-314 GCF_000146605.3 Meleagris gallopavo | reverse complement strand
TTGTTGATGCCGGCCGAGCCACGCCGAGGGCGCGTGGCCGGGCCGTGCGGCACGCGTGATCGGCGTTCCCATTGGTCGCCGCCGCCTTGTTTACGGCGTCGCTGACCAATCAGCGCGCTGCCGGAGGAGCGTGGACAGCGTGTGAAGGAAAAGCGAGCGTGTGCTGGGGAGAGGGGGGCGGGGAAGCGGTGACGAAGACAGAGTGACAGCGAGGGCGACCAATGAAAAGTGAGAATTTGGTGCGGCGCTGACCAATGGAGAGCCGGGAACAGGATGTCTTGTTCTCTGAGTCGGGGCGCTGCCGTGGGGGGGGA
>NW_011153047.1:0-315 GCF_000146605.3 Meleagris gallopavo | reverse complement strand
CCAGCGCGACCCTCGAGCTCCGGACGAGCGCTCAGCTCCGCCCGTGGAGCTCCTCCCGTCCCCCGCGGGATTGTCCCCTCGGGGGCTGTCGCGGCCCCGAGAGTGGCAGCAGGAGGGACCGGCGGTGCCATCCCACCCTGCGGGGACTGCCCGCAGAGATGGGGGGGGAGAGGAAGAATGAGCTCCGGCTGCGTTCTGTGGCTCCCGACGGGTGAAGCAGGAAGTGTGGGAGCGGGGCGGGGAGGACTGCTGCTGCCAGGAGACTGCAGAGGGCATTTCTGAGGGACTGAGCCATCGCCTCGGCCTCGGCCTCCT
>NW_011153046.1:0-323 GCF_000146605.3 Meleagris gallopavo | reverse complement strand
GGTTAATTAGAGAGGGAGGTAATTAGCACACGGGGTTAATTAATTAATGAGTGGGGGAGTTAATTAATTAGAGGGAGGGGAGGAGTAGTTTGGTAACAGAGGGTCAAAGAACACCAGGGATTGGGGAAGGGGCTGGGAAAGGTGGTGGGGTTCAATGCTTGTGCTTGGGGGGGGGATTAATTAGAGAGAGAGGTTAATTAGCACATAGGGTTAATTAATTAATGAGTGGGAGAGCTAACTAATTAATCAATTAGAGGCAGAGTTTGGTAACAAGGGGTCGCAGAATGTCAGGGGGTGGGAAAGGTGGTGGGGTTCCTGTGCTG
>NW_011153045.1:0-693 GCF_000146605.3 Meleagris gallopavo | reverse complement strand
AAAAAGAATAAAAGAAGAATAAAAAAGGAAGCTGGAAGCGAAAACGAGCGCGCCGATGCAAGGCGAAACGCCACGGGCTGCCTGCCTGCCTGCCGCGGGGCGATGCTCCGCGTGGCTCAGGGCGGAGGGGGGGAAAGACACGGAGTGTAACGCGGTACAGCGGTGCTCGCACGCGGAGTAAAGGGTTTTCTCAGCGCCCCGTTTTAACGGGAAACAGGGACTGCGCCGAGCGGAGGGCTCGCGTTCAGCCTGCGGGGACGTCCCGCCGTCCCGCTTCGGGTTTTGGTTTTTTAAGTGTCGCTTCTGCGGTTCGGATGGGCCCTACCGGCCCGAACTTAAGAACCATGCACGAAAAGTAAAGTTAAAGTGATATTTTTATTACTATTTGCAACAAGTCAGTGGTGGGGCACATCATCTGACCTCGGCGCCGAAACACATTTAACATCGGTTAAAACTTTTTTTTTAAAGGGCAATTTGTACATATAGTTAAATAATTTTTCACTTGGTGACAACATTCAGGCAGACGAGAGAAAGAGAGAGTAAGAAAAGGACTATACAGGGATTGGAAAATGTACCTTTGGGCTTTCGTTTGGCCGCGGCAAAAGTCCGAGCGCTTCCCTTTGCGGAGGAGGAGATGCGGGGATGCCGTCCCCGCGGGCGGTGCCGATCCGTAGCAGTCTGCGGCCGCCGCGG
>NW_011153044.1:0-517 GCF_000146605.3 Meleagris gallopavo | reverse complement strand
CACTGACCCTACAGACCCCATCGGGGACCCTATAGACCCCCCCGACCCTACAGACCCCATCGGGGACCCTAAAGACCCCTCCCGATCCTACAGACCCCCACTGACCCTACAGACCCCATAGGGGACCCTATAGATCCCTCCCGACCCTACGGACCCCATCGGGGATCCTATAGACCCCCACTGACCCTACAGACCCCATCGGGGACCCTATAGACCTCCCCGACCCTATAGAACCCCCCCTGACCCTACAGACACCATCAGGGACTCTATAGAACCCTCCTGATCCTATAGACCCCCCCGACCCTATAGACCCCATGAGGACCCTATAAAACCCTCCCGACCCTATAGACCCCCACTGACCCTACAGACCCCATCGGGGACCCTATAGATCCCTCCCGACCCTACAGACCCCATCGAGGACCCTATAGACCCCCATGACCCTACAAACCCCATCGGAGACCCTATAGACCCCCCCGACCCTATAGGCCCCCATTGACCCTACAGACCCCATCGGGGC
>NW_011153043.1:0-734 GCF_000146605.3 Meleagris gallopavo | reverse complement strand
TCCTTCGGGTCTGTGCCCCCTGTCACAGACACAGATCTAGAGATAACTCCATGACATTATTGGTGGAGAAGGGGGGTAGACTGAACCAAATCTGAAATTTTTTAGTTGAAGTCAGGGAGTTGCAGAGTGCTGTAGCTAGTTTTGGCCTGCATAGATTAGATTATAGGCTGGGTGATCTAGACTCTATACACGGTACTGAGTTGTTTTTTTTCCATCTTCCTTTCCTAGCAACTGCCAGCTATGAATCTCTACTTCATTTTAAGAGCATTGTATAGAGGATTAAGTATCATTATGTTTCTTGGAACATATTGGTTTCTTATTAGGTTCATCATCACAGAATCACAGAATTGTAGGGGTTGGAAGGGACCTCTAGAGATCATCGAGACCAACCCCCCTGCCAAAGCAGGTTCCCTACACCAGGTCGCACAGGTAGGCGTCCAGGCGAGACTTGAATATCTCCAGAGAAGGAGACTCCACAACCTCCCTGGGCAGCCTGTTCCAGTGCTCCGTCACCCTCACCGTGAAGAAATTCTTACGCACATTCGTGCGAAACTTCCTGTGCTGCAGTTTATGTCCGTTTCCCCTCGTCCTGTCTCCACGTACCACTGAAAAGAGACTGGCCTCACCACTATGGCCGCCACACCTCAGATATTTATAAACCTGGATCAGGTCCCCTCTCAGTCTTCTTTTCTCAAGGCTAAACAGACCCAGTTTACTTAGCCTTTCTTCATAGG
>NW_011153042.1:0-310 GCF_000146605.3 Meleagris gallopavo | reverse complement strand
CCGCCGCCCACAAAACGCACCGTCTGCTCCGGTGGCACCACGGGCACTGCCAACCCCTGGGGGACAGCCCCGTCCGAGTGTCACAGCACCCACGGGCTCCCGGTGCCACTCGCACCATAATGGCACCACGACCTGGACGCTGCCAGACCGCTCGGGGCTGCTTTGGCAGCACCCACAGGCACGGCGCATCCTTAGGGGGCACGGTGCGATGGCTCCGGGTGCCCGGCGCCGTGCCGTGGTGACCTCCGGTTGTTTGGAGCACGGGGAGCAGCGTGGCCCCGCACGGCACTTCGGTGGACGGACAGTACCG
>NW_011153041.1:0-383 GCF_000146605.3 Meleagris gallopavo | reverse complement strand
TCTCTCCGACATTTTGAGCGAATTCAGGCAGTGTTGGGTTTTTTTGATCACAGTTTTCTTCTCTCACAAAATGACTTTTTTCCTTGTGCAGATTTCGATGTCTGGGCTGGTTCTGTGGGGTTCTAGAAGGTTCTATGGGGTTTCTATGGGGTCCTATGGGGTTCTATGAGGTTTCTATTGGGTTCTATGGGGTTCTAGAAGATTCTATGGGGTTTTATGGGGTTCTAGAAGGTTCTATGGGATTTCTGTGGGGTTTTTATGGGGTCCTGTGAGGTTCTATGGGGTTTCTATGTGATTTTATGGGGTCCTATTGGGTTCTATGAGGTACTAGAAGATTCTGTGGAATTTCTGAGGTTTTTATGAGGTTCTATGGGGTTTCTATG